>NC_142940.1:49769040-49851540 GCF_046866305.1 Octopus bimaculoides | reverse complement strand
TTTCAGTCTGACCTCTGTGGTCTCAATTGAATTGGGATGTTAGCATGATTGGTGTGGCATCATATTGCACTGTATTCAATTCTAGCTCTCAAATGTGATTTCATTCTATTGAAAAGACTATTTGCAGTAAAATTTAGCAAGAAATACTAAACTTTCAAACAGAAATACAAGTAAATTATTTTACATTATATATATATACATACATATATGTATATATTTTAAGTTGATAACACAGCACAGTAGAAATGAGTTTTGTACCTGTGAATGTTGTTTCAAAAAGAAAAAAACACACACACACACACTAATTTTGTTATTGTGAGTGAAACTTATTAAAATGAAGTGTTGAGAAATGGATAAAAAAAATAATGATAGGTGATACAAAGAAAATAAATTGGAGAGTTGAATTCAAACCACACAAGAGATAAAAAAAAAATGTAATATTAGTATTAATACATCAGATTACATCTTTAACTTTTCATGAAATTCACATTTTTAGACTCGAATCTTGTTCTACTAATATCTCATCCATACATTCATATAGGATGATTACCATAGCATTAAACATGAAGTTGTCTGAGCGGCTTTTTGTCAATACATCAGAAGCTCTGGACTTTCTCAGTTATCTATTTTGTGCAGCTTCTTTGCCTTGTTCAAACTTTATGATACTTTTCTTTATGAGACTATGTAGATTTCAGAAGCAATGCTCTTCTATGACTCTGGATTGATACTGAAGTAATTTAGAAAGACCTTGAGAGTGTTCGTCACATTATGTAGTTTGTTATCCATTCTGCTAATGGGATCAAGGCAGTGCAGAAGATGGCACAGGAGAATATGAATGTGATGTAATACAATGTAATTGAAGAACTCAATGTCACAGGCCTTGTATTACAGCACATATTGCAAGCAGTTTGGAAAAATCTGTTTAGCTTTTGGGGTGCCTGCTGTAAACAGTCTATCAATATATCTATGTAGACAATGTCTGAAATCATCTCTTTATATTACAAAAATCCTATTACCCTGAGATTTATTTGTAGTTCAGAAAACAAAACCAACTGGCTCATCAATGAAATATGTATCTATTTAAAATGACAGGTGTAATATGTATATCTGCAAAGGTGGTGAGATGGCAGAATTGTTTCCACCATGCTGGGCAAAATGTTTAGTGGCAAACCTTCTGTTTTTATGTTCTGAGTTCAAATTCTGCCAAGGTTAACTTGCCTTTTGTCTGCCCAGGGTTGATAAAATAAGTACCAGTTGAACATCGGGTTAATGTAATTGACTTATTCCTCCCCTGAAATTGCTGGCCTTGTGCCAAAATTTGAAATCAATATGTATACCTACATATATTTGCATGTAGTCAATGGCAAGTACAAAGATGGAGTGATAATGTTTGCAAAACAATAATGAAACCGCTAAGTTTGTTTAGTTACAAGACGCTCAAGATGAGAAACTGTAATCTTGAAATGACTAAATCACATGTTGTACTAAAAATACTGATTCTCAGTGCTATTGTAACACCACCTTCCCCTGACACATGAAAACGCAATTGGACAATTAGAAGGAAAAAAAAAGAAGAAAAATGAACATATTATTTCCTAAATTGATTACTTAAAAATAAAAATTACCAGCTAATAATTTTGTGATAATTTGCTAAAACACAGTGTGTGTGTGTGTGTGTGTGTGTGTGTGTGTAGGTGTGTGTGTGTAGGTGTGTATATGTGGGTGTGTCAAATAATAATAGCTTTTTGCTGTTTTTTTCTTCTTGTTTTGTTTTTCTTAAGTTAGAATTATTTAAAAACAACAATCATCAACAATCTGGAAAATATTACTTCAAACAAACACTAAAATATAATTTAGAAAATTAACATGGCTTGGAAATAATTATAGTTGAGAAAGAGGCTGGAATTTTGAACATCATTTTTATATGCATGTGAGTGTCTCATTAGAAAAGGTAAAACAGCACTTGTCTCATTTTCTAGTCTTCAACCATCCAAAATATTAGCTTCTGCTAAACCAACAAACAAACAAAATAATGTTTAAATGGGTTTTACAACATTTCAAAATTTAAAGTTCTGTTATTTTTATTTACTTATAATTATTGTTGTTATCATCGTCGTCGTCATCATCATTGCAATTATTGTAATTATTAGGATGATAAATTAGCAGATTCGTTAGTACATCAGACAAAATGGGTTGCAGTATTTCTTCTACCTTATTACACTTTGGGTTCAGATACTGTCAGAGTCAACCTTGTCTTTTATCGTCACAAGGTCGATAAAATAAAGTACCAGTTAAGTATTAAAGATGATGTAATCAACATACTAACAAATTGCTGGCTTTGTGCCAAAATTTGAAACCATTACTAATATCATTATTATTTGAAATATGATAATCATTAGGATGGAGGACCGGCAGAATCATTAGTTCATCAGATAAAATGTCTTGCGGTATTTCTTCGAGCTCTTTATAATTTAAGTTCAAATTTCACCAAGGTCAACTTTGCCTTTTATTCCCTTGGGGTCAATAATATAAAGTACCAGTTTAATACTGAGGTTGATGATATTGATTAACCCTCTATCCTCAAAGATGCTAGCTTTGCTAGCCTTGTACCTAAATTAGAAACAGCTATTATTATTCATTTTTTTCTTTATTTTTTTGGTGGGGGAAATGGAAAAAAAATTACAATGATGAAAGCAGAAAGTGGGGAAATAAAATAAATGAATAAATAAATAAATAAATAAATGAATGAACAAATAAATGAATAAATAAATATATAAATAAATATATAAAAGTCATTTCTCTCTCCCCACTCACTGCAAAGTAAAATGAAATTCTTTCTGGAAAGAGATGAGAAAATGTTAAAATGTTAAGAGAAATGTGGCAATAGATGAGAATGTAAAAAGAAAGGCGGTGACACTAGCAATGGCAATGGATGATGGTTGTGGAAAGATGATGTGTGGAATAAAGAAGACTAAATGAAAAATTTTCTAATGGAGGAAGAATAAGTTTCAAAATATAACAAAACAAATGTGGCAATTGTTTGCGATAATATGCAGTTGAAGCGATACTGTATTTGTTGAGAAAATCGACCCAACCAAGCTGAAGACAATCATTGCCGATTTCAATAAACCAAGTACTGCACACATGCTCACACACACACAACACACTCACACACACACACAACACACTCACACACACACACGCACTTTCCTCACCACCCCTTAAGAAATATTTGAAATCTTCATTTTTAATTTCAAAATTTGAATAAGATGTATATATATATATATATATATATATATATATATATATATATATATATACATACACACACACACACATACACACACACACACGCACATGCACACACGAACACACACACACATGCATGAAATCCTATTATTATTATTATGATGTTTTCTTTAATGTTTTTAGTGTTTACAATTTTTCTTATCGCCTTTCCACTAGTTTATAACAATTTATTGCCTAAAGATTCAAACTGAAGAATTTCATGATTAAATGAGGAAAAACAAAGTTCAAGAGGCTTTGATCTATTGTCACAATTAAACTTAGAATTTCTCAATATAAAGTGGCAAGTTGCTTCATTAGAGAATGTCTTTAAAATTTTTCTAGATATCTATCATCATCACTGCTATCTTTCTAAGTATTTATTTTTATTATTATTGTCGTCATCATCATCATCTTCATCGTCGTCATCATTATCATCACCATCATTATTATTATTAGTAGCGTTTCCAAACATTCAATTCAATTCCTATTAAAAATTAATATTTCAAATTCATCTCCTTTATACTGGAGAGCTCATCAGACAATGAAGCAATTTATATTAACTCTACTCCCCTAACGATCTCAGCTATCCCTCCCCATCCCCAGTCTTCTTCTGCCCTCAGTGCCTTCTTTGTTACAGAAGATTCAATATCATGAGCCCGAAAAGACAATTCATCTTCAACTAATTGTTCTGTAGAAATGAACGTTAAGCTCATACTTAGATGAAACATTACAATGTCACCATAAAGAAAACTTATTAAAAATTTAAATTACAAGAAAAAAAGTCTGCAAAATATATTCAGAAACCAGGGTGTATTTGAAAAACTAGACAACTTAAAATCAGTATTAAGATTTAAGTAGGATGGGTGATTTGGCATAAATAGTAAAGCGCCAGACTTAAATTCTTTATAGTTTCTGTTTTGGAATCAACAAAATATTCATATTACCCTACGGTAAAAAGTTAGAATTGATCAGAATTGAATAGAAGGAAGCCCTTCGCTACATGGGTAGGAATTAGAATAAAAGAGCACTACAGATTTTGCTTAAATTTTAATTAATTTTTCTCCATTTGAATCCATTGAAATAACTGGATATTTCAAGTACAACCATCACTTTCAGTTAGATACAGTTGGGTAAAAGAACAAAATATTAAATAATGTCATCATCATCATTGTTAACATCATCAATGTCATTGTTATCATCATCATCATCATCATCATCATCACTGTTTTCTCTGCAAACACAGTATGAGCAGATCTACAGAATAAGCATCATTCTGTTCCGTCTTGTAGTTCATTGTTGCCAAAAATGTTTCAAGTATATCATATTCTAAATAATTTAAGAAAGGAGACATACAGTTGGCCAGTACAATAAGAATTATATAAATTGTTTGTATTCCTATTCTATATTCTTTGTCAAAATGCACAACTTACAAATGGTTCTTTGCAACTGTTTATAAATGCATACAATGAAAAGCAGATTTCATTGCTGAAAGTAATAAGAACAATGTATAGATGAGATTTTCTTTATTTTAATATCTTGGTCTCTAACCATTCTTTGAGTATATCTTCTGTAGGGTCAGAGGACTGAATTAGCATAGGAAAACTATTTCAAATTTCAATTTCAAATAGAGTCCCTATAGCTCAATAGGTTCCAAAACACACCTTAACTGGCACTCTGTCAGTTACGATGATAAGGGTTCCAGTTGATCTGATCAATGAAACAGCCAGCTCATAAAGTTAATGTGAAAGTGGCTGAGTATTTCACAGCCACATGTATCCTTAACATAGCTCTCAGGGAGATTCAGCATGACACAGAATGTGACAAGACTGGCCCTTTGAATTACAGGTACTACTCATTTTTGCCAGCAGATTTCACTGGAGCAACATGAAATAAAGTGTCTTGCTCAAGGATACAACACACTGTCAGTAATCAAACTCATGACCTTATGATTGTGAGCCAAATACCCCTAACCACTAAGCCACATGCCTTCACATCTAAGAGTGTCAGTATAGCATAACATTAAGATTTGGTAACATTTATAGTGACATATGCTAACATAACACTATTACTTTATAAATAAAAGAAAGTGGTATGAATCAAGAAATGTTAATAAAAAAAAGCTATATATGGTTAAGTTTAGATGAGACAATTCTTTATTATTGTAATGTATTTTCTATACTCCAACAAAGAAAGTTACTTTCATTCTTTAATTCTTAATTGGAGAACAGTAACAAATGTTATAGATAAGAATGTGGCATAATCCAAAAGTCAGTAGTAGTAGTAGTAGTAGTAGTAGTAGTAGTAGTTTCTTTATTATTACCTGAAAGGCAATGAATGATGGGACATTACAAAGACAATTTACAAATTGTGTGAAATATAGGAGGACTGAAGTTGTGGGTACAGCGGTTAAGGATTTAAGTATGTTAGGAATGGGTGCGGTCAGTAGTAGTTTAACTAGTCTAGGTCCTCAGAACACAAACCAAGTTGGTATTCTTTGGATACAATTTGTTTTTTACAACTATCTCCAAAATATTTTAAGGAAGATAGCATCAACAAGCAAAGAGGATAGGAAGTTAAAAACAGAATTTTAAGCCAGAGAGAGAAGAAAATTTTTCATTTACTGTGAAGTGGGGGTAAATCTTATATATTATCTGCCATGTGTGTGGCTGTGTCACGCAGTTATCACAAACTGAATTGAAATACCACAATATGATTATCCACTTAAATCAGAATTAAGGAGAAAACACTTGTTATCATGAGCACTAAATTACCAGCAGATATTGTTGACAATGTTCAGTAAGTAACTAGCTTTATCGTATCATGAAATATTGTGCATGCTGAACACCCACATTCTGATGGTGAAAGTTCCTAAGGGAAATACAGCTGAAGTTGTTGTGTTAAATATAATAAAATAAACAAACAGGCTCACACTACACTAGAGAGAAGTATATCTCCCCCATCAGTGCTGATGTTGCAAGCAAAATGTAAAATGATTTAAAGATCATGTATGCCAAAAGATGAAGCACTTAAAAAATGGTGTGGGAAAATGCAAGATTGGTTGCACTTTGGAAAAATTATCTACGCTTTGCAGAGTTTCTCCCTGTCCGTTTCTGAACGCTTGGTAACTAGATACTTCAATTATGAAATCTGTCCTTGAAATTGTCAATTTCATACTCGATAAGATACAACTTTATTGAAGGACTGGAGTTTGGGGATTAATATAGTTATGTCTCTCTCTATACTGCATTGTAAGATGGCTGTCAGTGGTAGATTTCTTGTAGCAGATTATTGCTTTCCATTAAAAAAAGGAAAAAAGATCCTCTCATCTGAAAAATAGAGAATAGATGCAATATTTGACATTCTTTACTGATAAAATTAATTACCCATGGATCCTCAGTTTGGCACTCCAGGAGAAAGGGAAAATTGTTTCTAATCTTACTCATACAATTGTTAAACATCTCCAGTCACATTTCCCTACCATCTTAGTAAAAGTGTAAATATATTCCCTGATACTGAAATAAATGGCCACAAACTGGAAGAGTACTAAGATGAATTACAAGAATTACTTCATAATTTTCTATCCAGGTTTGATGACTTACAGAAGCTGAAGCCTTGATTTGCTCTTCTTGTAAATCCATTCATGGTTGCTATGGTCTAGTTCTTGCATCTCTGGTTACCAAATCATCTGCTGTGCAAATGGAACAAGTGGAACTACAGAAAGCTCTGGATTTAAAGACGATCTGCTTGAGCTTCGGAAAGCTAGTGTGCAACCCAGCTTTTAGCACAACATACTGCTGTGAATTTCTTGCACTCTGTAATGAAGTTTGTGAAGTCAAAACACCATGCAACCCTTAAAACACATCAGCAAAAGATCATTTTTCACAACTTTAACAACATACTGACCAGATTTTAAATGACTTACACCTAATAAGGAAACCCACAAGATCTCAACTAGCAGTAAATAGTGGCTGTAATGACCTGATAATTATAGCATTGTCTGTGTGCCATAAAAATTTAAGATTTTGAAGGTAATATCTTATCAAAATATCTTATATTTTATTGATTAGATATTTATTAAAATAGATAATATTTAAAAGACTGTTTTTTTCTCGCTCTTAAATTTGCTTTTGGCAGTTTAAATTTTATATTACAGAAATGCAAATTTGAATATTTTTTTAAAAATGTTTCTGAAGTCCATTACTATATTAAATACACTCAATACAGCCGAAAAAATTATTTGTCAAGATTTTGAAAATATTTGATATATGTGTGTGAGATTGCACAAACTAATACAAAATAGCATTGTAAAAACTACATACACGAATAAATATTATTGAATACATGTATATAGTAATATTTATATTAAAATTTTTTTTTTTTTTATGTGTAAGCAACAATAAAAAATGTTAAAATTTTTTTCTTGTCGTGTGGTTCTGAAACACCTGAAATGTAACATATGCAACTCTTACATTGTGTGTGTGTGTGTGTGTGTGTGTGTGTGTGTGTGTGTGTGTGTGTGTGTGTGTATGTGTGCATGTGCATGCATCTGTGTGTGTATGTGTATGTGCATGCATCTGCGTGAGTGTGCTTGCATCTGTGTGCACATGTGCATATATGACTTTAAAAGTTACGCATTTATGCACACAAACAATACAATTACTTTAGAAATATTTTCATTGATTCAATCATAAATTTATGTATTTCTAAGGCATAAGGATGTGAGTTGTTGTAAAGAAATCAAGTCATTTACCCACAATTACAAGCAACAGTATGGTTTCAGTTTGCCAGCATACATGGGAGCATTGCTATATATATAATTATATATACTGGACTAAGATCTATATTAAAAATCTAACAATCAGAGGATAGTATGAATTTTGGATGATGGCTTCCAGTTCAGTGAACAAACAAACGGTTGTTAAAAAACAGAAACAGATGAAAATACCAAGTCCAGGACTTTGGGCGAGAAGAAAAAAAGAAAGAAAGGTCATGAAAAATATCCAAATAATTTATTTTTGACTTGAGAAATAAACAAACAATTGAGAAAAAGAAAAAAAAAATATGGAGAAAAAAATGATGATAAAAGAACAACTACAGAGAAAAGGAAAACAAAGAAGGAAAATGAAGAGAATGAGACAAAGACGAAGAAGATGAAGAGGATAACTGAAATGTGAAGCATGAAAAAAATACAAGGAAGGTAGTAAAAAAAAAAAAAAGTTGTTAACAATCTGAAATCAACTGTTGTAAATCTTTCTAGTGACCTTTTCCAACTGATTTAGGGAAACACTCTAAAGCAAGGGGTAAAATATCGGATGACAGCTAAACTTTGGGGAATTAGAGATGAAGGTAGAATTCCAAGTCTCTGATCATTACTTAGACTGATATTAGAAGCAAACAAACCAATCTATGTTCTTGACATTTTCTCAGAATCTATTAGCTAAAACATCACACAGTTGAATAAAAGCAATATTTTAACTACAAGAGTTTCCACAAGATATCATGAAGACTTATTTTTCACTGATAATAAAAGCCGTATCTTATATATATGCCGCAGCGACTTATGCAGGATTTCTGCCATAACACTTTTGCATTGGAACCAGACAAAACCAGCTGCTATAAATGCAGCAATGTTTATTCAAAATGAATATATTCAGCTATTTTGTTGTTACATTATGTGGCACAAGAAAAACAAACTCAAAGTTTTTTGTTGTTGTTGTTACCTTTTTTTTTTTTTTACTCTGATGATGATGTTCTGAGAATACATCACCATTTCTGAAACCGTTAGAATTGTAATACTAAGGGGTTAATAGCATATAAAACTGAGAAAAATTTGATTAATTTATCACATCACTTGCATATAGACTGAGCTTAATAGCATTTTCTTATACTTTCTAGATGATAAGAAAAAAGAAGAAAAATTAGTATTTCATCAGGTTTATGGTTTTCCTCCTATACATCAACATGCAACACACAAAATCTCCTCACCATCTAATATTTAAAATAACTTCATGATACATGCTCTGCTTTAGAACATATTTTAATTACAGTTTTGTAATTAGTGTTTATGAGCATCACCTTGTTCTCACGTTATGACCGTATAGTATCAAATAACTGCGTCAACTTCACTTTTAATGGTCAAATTGTTAAAGTGTGGTACTTTGTCAATTTAATAAATTCAAGAGGAAACTATTCATTTTTGTTTTTTAGTAGCTGTGGTGCACCTCTAAACAGAAACATTTCTTTATGTTTTTTACAAGATAATTAGAAGAGAAGAAGAGTTTAAAGACTGGAGAAATTGAGGTAGATATGTTTATCTTGAATATCTATCGGGAAAACATAAAGGTGAGAATTTCAGAAGATTACATTTCTGGGGAAGAAGGCTTGGTTTAAGTGTTTAATACAGGAACTGGGAGGCAATACACTGCAAGGGTGACAAATAACTAATGTATGAGGAACAAGTTGGCCTGAGAAGAGAGATTATACAACAAGCTAGTTCAGAAGAACATTCTATGAAGATCAGGTCACTGATCATCATGATTTCCTTGGGTTTATATGAGGCAAGATGACTACAGATCAACATCGGCCAGTTTTACTATAAAAAGTCTTGCAAATATCTAAATTTAAAAAAAAAAAAAAAAAATCAAACAAACTAAAAATTTTAACTTTAATTATAAACTGTCATTTGATAATTTTAGATGATTTCATGAAAAATTAGTTATTAGTCTCTTAACGAACATGCAGGTTTTCACCAAATGTCAGATGAGAAGTAACTGGAAATAAAGGTTGCCAGTTTAATTTTTTTTTTCTAAGGAAATGGATAATTCAATGTTTTAACATAGCATATCATGACATTCCATAAATGTTAGTCAGTTTTAATAAAATTAGATTTGATAGGTGAATTAAAATATAAATAAATATGCAGAGGGGAGAGGATAATTCCTAATTACAGAAAATATTCTAAATTCCAGTTAATATTGGCAGATTATTTTTGTTTAGCTTATTTAGTTTTTTGTTTTTAATTGTTACTTTTTAGCTAAACTTTTGTTTTTTAACTGTCATTATTTTCCATAATCTGTCAATGAATTTTAAAACATTTAACAGGGATAACCAACAAATGAATGAGAAACTGATGAACTGTTATAAACTGGTAGTGATATTGCTGTTATTAAGTGATGACTTGTGGCAGTACTGCAGTAATGACTAGTGGTGATATTACTGTAGTTACTGTTGATGGCTAGTGATGATACTGTTATCATTATAGATGGCTAGGAGTGATGTTGTTGATATTATAGTTATGGCTGGAGGTGATATCGTAATTATTTCTTTTTTTAATGTCTTAATGAAAATAGAAAGGTCACTAATTATGACCTTTTTTCAGAGGTTCTCCAAAACTAGCAGGAAAAAATTCGTTTCTGGAGATATTGGTTTTGCTTCTAGCACAGTAGCATTACAGCCTAGAATAGCACACACATTAGCTGGCAGATACCTATCGCGTGTGTGTGTGTGTGTGTGTGTGTGTGTGAATATATACATATATATATATATATATATATGTATGCTTTAGATAGAAATAACTACAGGGGTATCAAACTGCTGGATCAGGTGATGAAGGTCACGGAGAGGGTCATAACCCAACTAATTAGGGAGAGAGTCTGCTTAGATGAGATGCAGTTTGGTTTTGTGCCGGGTAGAAGCACCACTGATGCTATATTCCTGGTACTGCAACTGCAGGAGAAATACCTAGCAAAAGACAAACCCCTATACTTGGCTTTTGTGGACTTGCAGAAAGCTTTTAACAGTGTCCCCCAATCCCTTATCTGGTGGGCGATGCAGAAACTAGAGATTGATGAATGGTTAATAAGGGCTGTACAGGCCCTGTACAGAGATGCCGTTAGTAAGGTTAGGGTTGGCAATGAGTATAGTGAAGAATTCCGGGAAGAAGTAGGGTCCACCAAGGATCAGGCCTCAGCCCCCTATTATTCATCATAGTCCTCCAGGCAATAACAGAGGAATTCAAGACAGGTTGCCCCTGGGAGCCCCTCTATGCTGATGACCTGGCTCTCATAGCAGAATCACTACCAGAATTAGAGAGGAAATTTCAGGTGCGGAAGCAAGGTTTAGAATCAAAGGGCCTTAGAGTCAATCTCGCAAAAAATAAAGTCCTAGTAAGTAGGAAGGCGAACGCATCACAGACCCCTTCAGGAAGATGGCCCTGCTTGATCTGTAAAAAAGGTGTAGGTAGAAACTCCCTGTACCCAGTGTAAGCTATGGATGCATAACAGGTGCAGCAATATCAAAGGAAGGTAAACCAGGAAGATAGCTTTCGTGGGTGGCAGATGCACAGGGGCAATAAACACCACAGATGCTCAGAAAACAGATCCCATCACGTACCAGTTGGAGAAACTAGAAGTAGTTGATAGCTTCCGCTACCTAGGTGACCAAGTCTGTCGTGGAGGTGGAGAGCAGCGACAGTAGTGATGGTGATAAGGCAGTTATAATATGAATGGCAATAGTAATAATACAACCATAATACAGATAGTGATAAAACAGCCATAATGATGATGGTGATAATAATACAGCTATAGAACTGTTGGTGATAAGACAGCCATAGTGCTTATGGTAATAAAACAGCCAAAGTGCTGATGGTGACAAAACAGCCATAGTGTTGGTGGTGATAAAATAGCTACGATTGTAATGATGATAAGACAGCTAGAGTTACAATGGTGATAAGGCAAGGATAGAGGTGATGGTAGTGGTAATACTACAGTTATAGTGGTGACAGTGATAAGGCAGATATAGTGGTAATGGTGATGAGACTGTTATAGTAGTCATTATAATAGTAATAATATGGTTAGT
Source organism: Octopus bimaculoides (assembly GCF_046866305.1). Taxonomy (NCBI): domain Eukaryota; kingdom Metazoa; phylum Mollusca; class Cephalopoda; order Octopoda; family Octopodidae; genus Octopus; species Octopus bimaculoides. The sequence goes on along the minus strand of NC_142940.1, from coordinate 49,839,396 downwards.
GCTGATGGTGATAAAATAACCACAGCGAAGATGGTGATAAGGTAGTTATTATAGCATTGGCAGTAATGTCAAAGTGATGATGATGGAGTGAAAAGTAGAGGCTGATAAAAAGCTGGTGATATCATAACTGAGCAATGATGACACTGGTGATGGCAGTAGTGATGATATAAATAGTAGTAGTAGTAGTAGTAGTAGTAGTAGTAGTAGTAGTAGTAGTAGTAGTAGTAGTAATACAAAAATGAAAATAGATATTTCACAAATTTTTCATATTCATTTTTGATATCTACTACTGTAACAATTATTATCAATACAACACTTTTCAGTTTTCTTAACAATAACAATTGTTTTCTTTCACATTATCAACAACTAAAAATATTAATAAATAAAGGATTTTTGAATAAAAAATTATATATATGTGTGTGTATATGTATGTATATATATGTATCCATATGTATGTATGTATATGTTATATACAAGTTTTATAGAATTTTAATATTGAAGACAACAAAAAACATTTACAATTTTTATTTTCTTTTATATGATCATCATCACTACCACTATCATCCCTGTATTATTAATATGATTGTCATCAGAATTTCTTAGATGTATTAAAACTGTTTCTCTACAATAAACAAAATAGAAATACGCTTTCAGTATGTACTTTGACAAAATAATTTTAAGAGTTTCCTAATACAAACTACTCAATTTTATATATGTGTATGTGTATATGTATATGTGTGTGTGTATATATATATATATATATATATATATATATATATATATATATAGAGAGAGAGAGAGAGAGAGAGTGAGAGACAGAGAGGAAGAGAAAGAGAAATAAGTATGTATATGTGTAAATATATATATATATATATATATATATATATATATACATATTCACATATGCATACATATATATACACACACATATATATATATTCCCATATACATATATACATGCATATACACATATATATACATATATACACATTCATATACACACACACACACACACACACACACACACACACACACAAATATATATATATATATATATATATATATATATATATATATATATATATATATATACACAAAGACGCATCTTGTTCTGGCTGTCCAGTTGAGTTCGATGAAGAGTGGTTAAACGAATTTTTGCATGAAAATTCTTGTCAAACGACAAAGGAACTGGCAGAGAAAATGGAATTCTTGTACACTGCTACAGAGAAGCATCTTAACTCGATGGGAAAGGTTCAGAAGTATGGAGCATGGGTTCCGCACGCTTTAAGTGACAACAACAAAAATCAACGAGCCACAATCTCCGCTGTTTGCTTGCTCGTCATCGCTCAACTCATGGACACAAGCAATGGCTTCTTTACCGAATTGTTACTGGTGAAGAAAAATGGTGCCTGTACATCAATTTGAGGCAGTGTAAGGAATGGCTTAGCCCCGGTAAACAAGCGACACTGTGCGTGAAACAAGATCTTCATCTGCGTAAAATGATGTTGTGCGTATGGTGGAACTAGGAAGGGATTATCCATTACAAATTGCTTGAACGGAACCAAACAGTCAATGTGGAACTTTATGTTCAACAGATAGAATGACTCAACACAGCTATTCAAGAGAAAAGACCTAATTGGCAGCATGGAGTTCTTCTGCTGCATGACAACACTCGCCCTCATATCGCTAATATGACCAAGGAAGCCATTCAAACGCATGGCTGGGAAGTGCTGCCACACCCGACATACTCTCCTGATTTGGCACCAACGGATTTCCACCTCTTTCAATCTCTTTCAAATGCTATGCGCGGAGTTTCATTCAATACTGATGCAGAAATGAGAGCTTGGTTGGATCAATTTTTCAAGTTGAAATTGGGTGATTTCTACCAATGAGGTATTGAAAATCTTGTTGAACGTTGGGAAGAAGTTGTAAACAACAAGGGTGAATACATTATTGATTAATTAGTTGTTATTTTTTTTTATTAAACCTTCAAAAAAATTAAAATTTAAAACAACAGAGGGAACTTAGTTGCCAACCCAATATATACATATATATATATACACACACATATATATATACATATATATATACATATGCACACACACATATATATATAAATATACATACATACATATATAACATTCATTTTGAAATTTCAGTTGAAAACAAAAATAGCTTAAGATTCTTATTATATTCTTCCATATGTTTATGAGCTTGCACTCAAAGACTGCAAAACACTTTACATTACTAAATAAACTAAATTTCAAGAAAAACTTCCAAAATGCCATGTTTTGTTAAGGTGGATATTTATGATTAAATCACAAAAAAAAAAAAAAAAAAAAAAAAAAAAAAATGGAATCAATAGTGCTTCTGACCAAAAATGCAGTAACAGACAGATAACCAGAGCAGAAAATTACAGATATTCTTGTCTAGCTCGATTCTATGACTAGATTTTGGGATAAAAGATTGTCATTGTTAAGATTTCTTTCTCTTAAATTTAAGCATTTTATATATATATATATATATATATATATATATATATATATATATACATTAGCAGAGATTTTTGTACTTTTTTTTTTTTTTCATTTCTCTATTAATTTCTAATCCATATTTATTATCTTGGCGCTATGCTTTAAGTTTGCCCTCAGGTCGCCCCCCGAAGCAACATACCAACAGAATTTGTCATAAAAGATGTTATCATGGAGAAGAAGTAAAACTAAAAAAATAAAAATAAATAAAAAATGTACTTTTATCATTTCTTACAAAATTTCTAATGTCATTGGGTCACCTATGGAACAGCTGCTGCCATTATACTGACTCTCTTTCTTTCTGTCTGTCTGTCTGTCTCTCTCTCTCTCTATCTATCTCTATCTTTATTATTATTTTTTCTAGTGGCAGTTCTTCCAGGAGGCACATTTAATTAGAGGTTGACAGCCTAACAGAAATAGGCATAGTTCTTCCCTGAAAGTGCACAGGAAGCACATTTAATAAAGGTTGACAGTCTAACAGCCATGGGCACACCTCTTCTCTGAAAAGAGTACAGAAGATATGTTTAATAAAGGTTGACAGCCTAACAGCCATGAGCAAATTTCCTTCCTCAAAAGAGAACAAGAAGCATGTTTCATAAAGGGTTGGCCTCCTAACAGCTATGGGGACACATCTTCAAAAGGCTCAAGAGACATGCTTAATAAGGGTCGACAGACAAGCTGTTATGTGCATATCTCTCATAAACACCAACATAAAACAACAAGAATCAATCTATTACAATACAGATATCAGTTGACAATGAATGAAGAGACTTCATAACACAATGATAAAAGAATTATACCAGGAAAGCATTTAAAAAATGAAAAATATACATAAAGGGCTATGGAAAGAAGTTGCATCAGAGATTACCACACCACTATTTCAGCCCCCATTTGCCAAACTATTAATCATTTCATCATTAAGTAGCAAATCTGACATTCTATTTATATCTACCAGATACTAAATATTTATACAACCATCTTAATTGTAGATGCAACTATATCTAAAACCATATTGCTTCTTTAAACCAATCATTCTTCAATGCTCTTGTGAGTTTGTACCATTAATTTTTTTGTTTTTTTATTGTTGTGTTTCTATAACTTGACAGTCTTGCTGCCAAAGCCAAGTACCTTAGCTCTCATGTTACCATATTTCTTAAAATACACTGCCTTTATAATGAATATTTTTGAAGATAATGAAAATTTAGTAAAATAGTGGCTGTGTGGTAAGAAGCTTGCTTCCCAGCCATATGGTTCCAGGTTTGGTCCCTCTGCATGGCACCTTGGGCAAGTATCTTCTACTGTAACCCCGAGCCATGTGAGTGGATTTGGTAGATGGAAACTGAAAGAAGCCCACCATGTGTGTGTGTGTGTGTGTATATATATGTGTGTGTGTGTGTGTGTGTGCATGCACATGTGTCTGTATGTGTTTGTCATCGCCGCCACCACTTGACAACCTATATTTGTGTGTTTATGTTCCCTGTAACTTAGTGGTTCGGCAAAAGAAATTGATAGAGTAAATACTTTAGCTGATTTCTTTGACTAAAAAACCTTAAAGGCAGTGCTCCAGCATGGCTGAAGTCAAATGACTGAAACAAGTAAACAAGTAAAAGAATAATAATATAAAAGAGTTATTAAGCTAATGTTTGTAACATTAATCAACATGCAAATTTGATGGAAGGTTTTAATTTAGATTAGATTAAAGCAGGTAGTTTATATCACAAAAACAAGGGCATTCTCTGGTAGGTTAGTATTAAAAGGGGTTAATAGCAATCCACCTTAGTATATTGATATATCCATCAATTAATTAGAAGTATATTTGTTCTTTGCTGCCCATAGATGCATCAAGGGGCCATAATATAAAGAGAATTTCATGGAGAAAATTTTAAGATACAAACATGGTATTGAGAGACTGATTATAAGGTGACAGAGATTTAGGTGCACCAATGTGCAAGCATGTACACACATCTGCATATTTGAACCGATAACGATAGATGTAAATATTGAAAATGAAAATCTGCAGAAAATGTTTCTATTAGTTACACAAAATAATTTGTATCTATTTTGGAATAAATGTGACAAAATAAATAAATAAATAAATAAATAGATAAATAAATAAATAAAAGAAATAAAATAAAATAGAACAAAGCAAGAACAGAATGAAATTTGGGGGAAATGAGTGAGAAATACATTTTGTTGGTGTTATCCCTATTGGAATAATCTTTACACTTTTACACTCAAAGTAAATAAAAGAAATAAAAAAGAATACTTGAAATTGTGAAAAAAAAAAAGGAAGATATCTAGAGTTCAAAAAGCTATTATTGAAACTGAGAATATGAGAAGCCTTTTCCAGCAAGTATTGCTGCCAAGTGGTAATTATGTAAAGGGAAATCCACACATCATTAATGTGAGACTCTATAAGAGAAGATAATGCACTGAAGTATGCCAGGGACTAATATTGGCCAACAATGTCCACATGCAGATTGGCCATGTCACAGCCATCTGCCCAGTTTATTAATGGCAACTCACATGTCAAGCATAGCATTCCACTCTTGCTAAGTTCCCAGTATGCTCAACTGGAAATTGAATGAAACAGGAGGAAAATAACAATGTAATGGGTATGGCATGGCGTCGGATATAGTTGGCGGAAATAAGGGTGGTAAATGGTATAATAATAGTAACGCTGATGATGATAACAACAACAACAATAATAATGTTAGGAGTAATAATAACATCTATAATAAATGTGTAAAATAAAATATATATATATGTATAAATCATTAAAAAAAAAGAAAGAAAAATGTCAAATATTTTCAACAAAACAGCTTGTCTACTGCACCTCCCATCAGCAAATAGATTGTAGAAAGGATACCTTTGTGTACCAGTAATGGAATCGTAGATAGCAATATTTTTTGTTTAACATTTTATATTGTAGACACCCTTAGGGGTTGATAGTCACCCCAGTTTGCAGAATAATTCTGCAGGGACATCATCTTAAATCCTAATGAGTCAAATTATTTAAATAAAAGGTTTCCTTAGTAGCCATTAAGTTGCTTCACGTTATTATTGCAGATTTTGTCGTTGCTATTATTATAATCATCATCATCATCATCATCATCATCGTTGTTTATACATTTTATTTATTTTTTAACCATCATTTCTGCCTGGGAAGTAGAAAACAATGACCAGTAGGAAAGGAATGTGTTAAATAAAAATCTAAAAAACACAATTACAAGAAAGTTTTAAAAATGTATATATAAGATGCAAGCCTTGGGTGTATAAAGAACTTTTAAGAAAGACCTTTTTTTTATTTTTAAATATTTTTGGAAAATGTAAAAAATAAAACAAAGATAAAAAAATTGAAGAACCATTATATTTTTCTTTTGGCAATTTCCTTTGCTTTTTAATCAAGAAGCAATAAAAAAAATGCTGACCAATTATTAAGACATGTAGAAAAATAGAATAGAATGATAAAAAATAGAACAAAAAACACAATCCTGGACTGTTTTATTTATTTTTACAATATGGAAAGCTAGTCTCCATAAGGATTCTTTCCACATAATGGCAGTACATTTTGATCAGCCATGAATTATGCCAGTTTGGTGGGGATAAAGATAAAATGCTAAAACATTGTCTGCAACCAGAATATCTTTCATCAATGCTACTTTGGTAAAAAATAAAAGAGTAAAATATTTTCTCGAGAACTACAAAAATAAAATGGTACTTAACACTATAGTGGTCGTCAGAGAACATTGTGTTTTGGTAGAAAGGTATGACTTTTTTTTGTTTGCCTGTTTGTTTTTATAAGGGAGACAAATATCATGAGAAAAACATTATCTGTCATAAATGTTGGTCTTGATTCACAGAAGGGCTGGTTAGCCCCAGGATGGTTAGTCCCAGGATGACCAGGATGCTTGTGATCAAAGGCCTTTCTTGTTCCCATATGCCATCTTTATTTTGTTTTTCGCAAAAAGTGTACCCCAGAAAACATTATCCAATAAATGTGTCATAATATAAAACAATAACGTGTGATTTGAGGGAGATTTTAGTTGCTGATCTTACAAGAGAACTTTCAGGAGGTTGTCTTTAACAGTGGCTTTCCATGCTGAGCACATGAAGAAAGTCACACTTTTCCCCTTCATACTGTCACATTAGCCATACTAGCAACACTAACAATAAAATGAGATCTATAAAAATAATCACATTGAGTATAAAGGTATAATTGATAATTTTCCTCCAGAACTTCTAAATATAGCATGTGACTCACATTAATGGTAAAAATATAGTGAAAGAACTTCCTCCAATTTCAATCATAATCCTCAAATGCCATCTTTACAACTAATGGCTTTAATTTAAGAGTAATTATGGCAATTGGTTTTAATTAGAACGCTACTGCAGATTGTGATAACTATTAGAACTGCATGAATGGAGAAAGTTTGTTCAATCTCTGTTGGCAGATTTTTATACTCAAAACACATCACCAAAAAATAATTCATAATTGTAAGCTAAGTTTGAAACAACTTTCTCTTGATCAAAATTAAACTTAACTAAACTCTGCCCATGTTTCTTTCTCTCTCTCTCTCTCACATAGCTACAACATCATATTTATTTTGCTACTAAATATGCTATTGACATTTGAGGGATACATGCCAATCCTATAAAAGGTACATAGCTATATATTTGACTTCTCTATAACTACTTAGTCAGTTGAGCTAATACTGTATTTGGTATTATTCCAAATTGTCACAATGTCCTGGGGTAAAGCAAAAAAAAAAAGAATTGAGAACTTTGAACTATTTTGTGGTTTAAACACCTGCAAAGGATTTGCGGCTTGTTAGCACTGTTCAATCCCCACATTGAGTGTAATAAAGTAAATCGTGTTAGCATTTCTTTTATAGTATCAGCATAGCATGCTAGTTCTTGTTTGACCACCTCAGCTTTGCATCTTGATGATTTTCACAACTAGCACTCAAAAATACCAGTTTCTGTTAGATAATCTAATTTTAAACAGTAGAATCTTTGACTAGTTCAAAGATAAAAGTCCATTAAAAAAAAAAGAAGAAAAAAAAAATTCATCAGAATATAATAGCCATACACTGTAGCTGCTAAACTTCACTGGTCTGGACAAGCAATGTAATATCACAGCTCTAAATGATGCTAGGTCAATTATATTTATATTTCCCATGAAACTTCCCAATACAATGTGAAGCTAGCTTAATTGGAAACTATGAAAGTTCTCACAAATATGATGTACAATACATATCTTATTGCTTCAATGAAGTTCAGCTTCCTATCATGTTCTTCCTTCAGGTATATATGGCAAGATTACTCTCACCTTGCTTGTTAGACTCCTAATAGGAATTTAAACTTTTCAAAACTCAAATCAATAAGCTGACGATAGGTGGCATAATTATCAGTTAAGCCTTAGGCTACAATTCACCAATCTACCACAAAGCATCATTTTCTATGTATAAGAATTATTTAATTTTCTCACACATTACTTGATTTTAGAAAGGCAATGGTAGATAAGATCTAAGACATTTTAAAATATCTTTTATTCTTAAGCAGACAATTTCTTTTATGTCCACACACATAGCCTTAATATCTAATTCCCTGCAAGTGTAAGGAGACAGAATTAATCAAAACAAAAATAACAAGCTATCAGTTACTACTAATATTGATAAATTTCATTGTAAAACAGCGAGAAATATCTCAAAGAAACAGTTTATGGAAACAACAATGTATATATGTGAGTGTAACTGCATGTGGTTAAGTGTTTATTGCTATGCAAATATTTAAAACATCAATTAAGTTTTCTGTAGTGTATTCCCAAACAGATATAGGGTTTCATTTTGAAATCAACTTAACTAAACATATAACTTAGTTTGCATACCAACCACTAGTGGGAAAGGGAATTGTTAATTTAGAAACCAAATGTGAAGCCTTAGGCAATGGTCTTACAATTTCCATTACAAATTTACATTAGAAAATGGCAAGACAAAATTTGTCTTCAGCCCCAATCCATGCAGTACTTTGTATCACCATAGAAACACAAGTTATAACATCTTTGATCCCTTCCTGAAGACATGTAACTCTTTCTATCAGTAGTCAGAAGGAAAATAAACATAATGCAAATAAGTACCATTAGTTATAATGAAATATGTAAATAGAAGTAATATTGTTTTTCCTTTTAAAAACGTTTTGAATTAATAAAACAGTTTTATCACACATAAAGACGAAAATTAAAACTGAAAGAAAATTAGAAAAAGGTGAATAAGTACAGTGATTTTGGTGTTGTGACAAACTAATTGCTATAATCAGCCATTAGTAATCTCTGAGGATATAAAGTGCTTCAAGATACTGATAACATTGGATAAACTGTTCGTTTAAGTAATGACCTTCTACTTACCAAAGAATTTTGTCCAAATGACTATCTAATGGCATTTATTTTAATCTCTCCTACAGATTTATCAACTTTGCTTCTATTTCATAAATGCCATTATCATACCATACATGCCACTTTTAATCTAGAGATGATAATAATCAGTCCATAGAATTAAAACCAACCCTATTAGAAGCACAATCCTGCAGCAAAATTAACAGGTTAAATATTAGACAACAGCTGAATTTTAACCGGGAACGCCCCACCCAACAACACCACCACACACATATATATACAAACTACGTTTCAATTGAATTATTGAAACAACAGCACATAAGACAAATTAATGCATATTAACATGTATATATTAAAATTAATAATCACTGTGGGGTATTTTAAATACTGTGTGTCAGTCCTATTTCATTCATACAGTATCAGAATTGGTTGCTACAGAGCCTTCAGTACCGAATTTTCATAGAATCTAAATGCTATGAAAGTGATGCTTGTTTATACAAATCATAACAACATATAACTTACAATTTTTTTATATGAATAAACTTTGATATATAGCTTCATCTTAGGCAAAAATTATCTCAATTTATTCAGCAAAACTGTAGATTTAAAATTCTATTTGTTTATCCAAAGAAAGTTTACTAATGGAACTTCACTACAATTAGAGGAAAAGGATGTGGGGAAAATACTGGCAAGGGTAATAGATAAATAAGAATTACAGAAAGCTGAACATTTTGGGATATTTCGAGGCAGAGATTTGAGTGTTGAGAGCCTTGTGAGGAAAAATAAAATTGAAGATACTGAGAAGAAGTAGGAGAGGAACTTAGAGAAGGTCATGAGTTTGGAAAAGTTTTATATGTTGTGAGGAGTCTAACATTTCTGTTTTTTTATCCTTCCTTGTCTGAGAAAGACAAAATGAAAACAAAAAGGAATTGTTCAACTGAAAAGATAAAGAGATAGCTCACGGATGTAGATTGTTTTTTTCCCCCCATGACATACCAAATTATCCAAGCTTTCACAAACTTCACTGCATAAATTTTACTGATGCTGATCGCCACTAGTTTTGTCAAAAACTGCTTTTAAATTGGAAACCTAAGCTGGGTGTATTTGTTACTTATTTTACTTGTATGCTGATTAAAATTGTTAAAGTAGTTACGAGTTCAAACACTGCCTAGGAAAGAAGATAATACATGTGTGTAAGGAGAGAGAGGAGGAGAGAGGAGAGGAGAGAGAGGAGGAGAGAGGAGAGGAGATAGTAGAAAGAGGAGAGGAGATAGTAGAAAGAGGAGAGAAAAAATACGAAAGCGAAGGAGAGAGAGAGTGAGAGAGAGAAGTTTTTCTTTTAAGTATGTTACATTAAAGAAAAACTGTTCGAATAATGTCCTTCATCAAACTTTTTGCTTATAACTTTATGACTGTTTTATATTTTAATTCTTTTACTTGCTTCAATCATTTGACTTCAGCCATGCTGGAACACTGCCTTGAAGAGATTTAGTCGAGCAAATCGACCCCAGGGCTTATTATTTTAAACCTAGTACTTATTCTGTGAGTATCTTTTGCTGAACTGCTAATGTTATGGGGACATATACACACTAACACTGGTTGTCAAGCAGTGACAGGGAGACAAACACTGACACAAAGACAGATAGACAAACAGACAAACACACACACAGTGGGCTTCTTTCAGTTTTCGTCTACCAAATCCACTCACAAGGCTTTAGTTGGCTTTAGGCTATAGAAGAAGACATATACCCAAGGTGTCGTGCAGTGGGACTGAATTTGGAACCATGTGGTTGGGAAGATAGCTCCTTACAATACAGCCATGCCTGCACCTATATTAAGGTTTCATGACCTTCTCAATATCATTCTCTGAATGATATGATGATAGTTACTGTACTCTATAGTAGGCAGCAAGGAATCAAGGGAATGGTGGAATTGATGTGTTGAATACAAAACTGACACAGTTGTCATTGATGGAGTTAAAACTATGATAACATTCATGGTTTATTTCCCATAAGTATTAGCCATGTGATGACTTTTGTTTGACCATCCATTTACAACAAAGAGCTATAAAAGCTGATTACAATACAAAAAAATAATGCATGTAATATATAAAAATTTATACATGACAAAGTATATCTAGCGTTACCCTAAACCAATTTCAGATGGAAGCATACCCACCCATGGAAACATGTCTGGTACATCATCATCATCATCGTCGTTTAACGTCCACTTTCCATGCTAGCATGGGTTGGACGATTTGACTGAGGACTGGTGAAACCAGATGGCTACACCAGGCTCCAATCTGATTTGGCAGAGTTTCTACAGCTGGATGCCCTTCCTAACGCCAACCACTCTGAGAGTGTAGTGGTTGCTTTTACGTGTCACCGGCATGAAGGTCAGTCAGGCGGTACTGGCAACGGCCATGCTCAAAATGGTGTATTTTATGTGCCACTTGCACAAGAGCCAGTCCAGGGGCACTGGCAACAATCTCGCTCGAAAGTCCTTCTGGGGAAATATTACCTAACTTGGAAAGAAGTGAGGGTTGGTGATAGGAAGGGTATCTGGCCACAATAAATCTGCTTCAACAAATTCTGTCTGGCCACAGTGAGCATGGAAAAGTGGACATTAAGAATCAAAGTTAAAATGGATGACGATGATGACGATGATGATGACGACGACAACAATGATGAATTCCCCAGTAAGTAATGAGAATAAACAAGGTCAAAACAGTAATCCTCAGACATGCAGGTTTTCTTAAAGTTGTAAACACAGAATTGTTTATGAAGCAAACTTTAAAATATTTTATACTGGATCAGTTAATTTCAGTTAAAATCTTAGAAAAGAGAAGGAGAGATAGAGAGTATGTGTGAGAGAGAATAAAGCCCCTGGAAAATGATAAAAAAACACAGACCGATCATTTCTCACTACAGAAATATAAACTGGAAGTTAACAACAGGAATTTCAAATTCTAGCAGTAACTCTCCTAATAAATTCGTATGTGTAATCTTGAATCTGATTTTTGCATCAACAGAGTTTTGAAAAGAGAAAATCTATTTACATTAAATAATGATTAATGATGTTAACAACAACAACAACAACAACAACAACCACACCAACATTTTGACCATCAAGGTAATAAATAGACTTATTTCTTATGTCTCATAATCAGTTAAGAAATACTATTCAATGATATGCAAATGAGAACAAAAATGAAAATTGTGTAAATCTTCAAGAGGAATTTTTAGTCTATTATTAACAGCTATATTGGCCATATTTAAGGTCAGACAAAAATGCGTGCTGTTTACAATTCATAGCCAGAATGACATTTATGTCAAATAAACCTGCCATGCTTGCATGTGTTGAATATACATTGAGCACTATAGCCTATGATCAGCCAATCGTTGTGCTTCTTTGCCTAGAATTCTGTCAAATAAACATTCAGTTATATCATACAGTCAGTCATCTGATCTGAAATTATAACTTACTGAATGCAAGGAAAATAAAATGCTTCTCAAGCAAAGACAAAATTTCAATCATAAGTAGTATATACAACAACAGGCAATGCCTGTATCATTTATAAACCATTATTATCATTATTATTATTATCATTATTATCCCTATTGTGTGGAATAGGTGGTAAATGAAGATAGCAATTGAGCATGTGTCGCAATTTACAAGCATTGGATGAAGATTGTTACGACTCTAATAGTAACATACAAATGAATTATATGATAAATCATCATCATCATCATTTAACCATTTAACGTCCGTTTTCCATGCTGGCATAGCTTGGATGGCTTAACAGGAGCTGGTATTGCCAGGGGCCGCACCATGTTCAATTGTCTGTTTTTGGTGGTTTCTACAGCTAGATACCCTTCCTAATGCCAGCCATTTTATAGAGTATACCATGTGCTTTTCACATAGCACCATCACCAGTGCATTTTATGACACCATCACCAGTGCTTTTTTCATATGGCACCATCATCGGTGCTTTCTACATGGCACCAGCATCCATGCTTTTTACATGGCACCAGTAGCAGTGCCTTTTAGATAGTGCTATCACCAGTGCTTTTTATGTGGCACCAGTGTTTTTATGTGGTACCAACACCAGTGCTTTTGATCAAGTTCAACTAAATAATTTGACAAATGATAATAAAATTCTAAATTAAGTCAAAAATGAAATAAGTTTTTAAAAAAATCTAATAAGATTCCAGTCAATTAGGAAATCTCAACATTATTGTTTACTCTGCTCAAACTAGCATTCAAATGTCCCTCTGAGAAGACACATTAGATAATGTAGTCCTAGATGCACCATACCCAAAATAAAAATTTAGTAATGCTTAAACAAAGTAAAGTCTACTTCTTCAGTTTTATGCAACCAGAAGTGTATGATAAACATCTCTATGTAAACGCATTTTAGTTATCCAAAAAATAAGATTTATTATAAATGGTTAGTTTAAAATAGCTGTTTATTTCTTCAGCAACAAATATAAATTTTGAAAACAAATTGATATTGCAAAAGCATTCTTATTACTCTAATACAAAACCTTGGTAATAAATAATTTTGGAAAGAAGATATTCTGAAAGACAATTATAGTAATTCTAATACCAATTAGAATGAAGTTGTTAGCAGTATTTTTAATGTCCCTATTATTATTAATTTAAACAAATTTTGTGAACAAATTCTCAATAATAACATTACATTTTGCTAAAGCAATTCTTTTCATTAGTTGTGTTAGAACAACCAAATGGGTAAAATAATAGACTTTGGTAAACAAGACAGAAATAAGCTTTAACTGACTAATACATTTCACTCATTTATAACTATAGACATTAAGAAAATGTAAAGCCACATTTTACAATTGATTCTTTAACAAGGTTACATTTGTTCACAATTATGTATGTCTGTGTGTATGTAAATACATATATATTTATTAAGATATATGTGTATATGCATAAATGTATGTGTGTATATCTATATGTATGTGCATGTATATATATATATATATATATATATATATATATATATATATATATATATATATATATATATATATATATATATATATATATATATATATATATATATACACATATATGTATGTAGATGAATGTATGAAAAGGATGGTTGTGAAAAAGATGTTAAAGAGAAAATTGTAACTGCTCAAGCAGACATGGAAGAGAAATCTGTTCCCTAATTTCTCCCAGTGTTGTTTAGTTCCTAACCGTTTCCTCTAGCTTTAATCTGAACTTACTTTCAGCCTGATTTACTTTGTATCAAATTTTCTGTAAAAGTGTAATTTCAAGTTCATAGATGTTTGTAAGTTCAAGCCAAAGTGATGGGGACATTTGCCCATCTCCACACACATACATACACACACATTTCTACCTCATATTAAATTGAGTTTGATAATTTAGTTTCTGCTGCAATGGCAAGGGAGAAAAAAAAAAAAAAAAAAGAATACACAAATAATCATCTAAACAATGTAGACAGCAGATTGCAGCATCATTAACATGCATCTAACTTCATTGTCATGTTTTTGCCCTCCGACATTAGATAAACATGCATTGTTCTGTCCAGAACTTTAAGACTAACCAGTAGCCAGACAGGATGACAGAACACAAAGACAGCACTACTCAAAATAAAAATGGCGAAGTTTGAGAAAGACAGAGAAAGGTATAATTCAATTTGTTGAATAGCACTTTGAACAAAAAGTAGAAAGGATCTGTAGAGCAAAACAGAAACTTCACAAGTGCATGATCAAAAGAAATTAAAAGAATATTAGTTTAACATCAAGGCTTGACTACAGGAAACACAAGTTAAAATGAATTTCAAATACATCAAGAAAATGAAAAGGCTTTAATTGAATTTCGAGAATTAAACATTAACAAAAGCAGCAAAGAGTAATGAATGCTGGGTAATCAGAAAAGGAAGATAATCATGTAAGTAAGGAACGAGATTTTCTTTGTATAATGTTCGGTGGATATAAAAGAAAAGAAAATGAAGAATGTCTCCAAGAAAAATACGTGTGTGTGTGTATGTATGAGCAAAAGTCTCTCTCTTCTTGATATATGTGTATATATGTGTGTGTGTATATATATATATATATATATATATATATATATATATATATATATATATATATATATATATATATATATATATATATACATACATACACACATACATACATACGCACACACATACAAATACACACACATCTGTGCACACACGTAATTACCACTGCCAATAATCATAAATAACACAAGAGCCCGGGTTTGGAAATAATCAGTATGTTTAAGCTAATTGTTTTGTTGTGAAGACAGTGACATAGCATGGAAGAAATGGTGCTGGGTGTGTGTACCAGACAAGATGGTCACTTTATACATGTGTGTTTGTTGTGGTCAAAGGTTTAAGGAACAGGGTGGTCAATTTGTTTACCACACATGATGGCCAAAACCCATGTTGCACCACAATATGGAGGAGTGTAGTGAATGGGAAAACTTGAACTCAGGTGGTTGACAGCCATATGGAGGCAAAAGCAGTTAAAGGTATGAAGGCAAGGGAAACAGCTGGACCATCAGGGATACTCCCCAATATGCTGAAACTATTTGGCAAAATAATACACACTGGTCCCTCATATAGTCAATCAAGTTGTAAAGGGAAATACCATCCTCAGTGACTGGCATTCTGGAGCATTTTCTTTACTCTTGTAGTAGTTAATAAAGAAACACTGCAATGCCAGAGAAATTAACTTAATGGACCATTTAATGAAGGTAACAGTGACTCATAACTCTACTATTTAGGGAGAGAATTAGCTTAGATGCAGGGGTATCACTTATGCTCTTTTCTTAGTGAGGCAACATTGATATAGAGAAGGCCAGTTAGTGACCACAAAGAAAATTTGATGTAAATGAATGGCTGGTGAGAGTTGTGTAAGCCATACAAAGGTGCTGTCAGTAAGGTGGGAATTATGAATGAGTTTAGTAAGGGACTTAGCATACAAGTAGGTGTCCAAGATTTGGTTCTCAGTCCCTTCCAGTCTATGTAGTTTGGCAAATCCACTGCTGTATGTTGCTGATCTAGCTCTTAAAACAAAATTAATCAAAGATTTAGAGGAAATGTTCCAAATATGGAAGCAGAGCCTAGAATCAGGAAGTCTAAAGTAAACGTGACAAAGAAAAGAACACAAAACTCTGTTGCTATTTGGATAGTAGCCATGCTTAATTTAACTAAAAAGGAGAAACACTTCCATAGGGTGTAGACTATAGGTGCACAAGTGATGCAGTGGGATTACAGCAGGCTGGCATAGAAGAATGACATTAACAAATGCACTAGTAGTTAGCAGTATTATCACCCATTAATTGAATTTCCTCAAATGTGTTGTAGGCTTGCAAAAAGTAAGCTTCTGTTGCTTAGGGACCTAATCAATTGTGAAAGGTGGGTGTTCTGAAAATATAACCAGAGTATGAACAGGATGGGAAAGATTTAGGGATGTATAACTTCTGCTGGTTACAAAGGAATTGTCTTTCCAAGTGAAGAACAGATTGTATAACGTTTGAATATGAAATGCAATATTGATTAATAGATGACTACTGAATGTACTAGGATGTGCAAGAGGTAGAGAAAGCATGTTGGACATGTTCTGTTATATATCTAGCATTAGTTTGCATGAATGATGGAGAACAAAGGAGCGGAGAGAAAACCCGAGAATAGTTGTGCTCATACAAATATGTGAAGCATAAGAAAGATGAGTGTTGGGTTAAGTAGCACCAGGTAATTCAAGCGAGAGGAACTGCAGAAGAGAAAGTAGCTCATGAAAGTGATGATAAGGAGTCATGATATGCAAGAGGATACTGTGCTGAAGAAGATCTGTCTAACTCATGAAAACATGAATATATATAACTAGTGCAAAATACTGATGTTAAGAGGAATGAAAATTAAATTTGTCCAATGCTTAACAATTTCTTTTAATGGGTTTCTCTAACAACAATTGTAATGGTTTCAAACATAGATTTTAGGTGCCAGATTTTGAACAGGCAGCAGTAAAATTATTCATCTACTACTTATTTCATCAAATGCAGACCCATCAATCACTGAAGGATGAAAAGTAATGTTGACTGCAGTAGAATTTGAACTCAGAATATAAAGGGAAATAACTAAATATCACAAGGCACAATAATAGCACCTCGGAGTGGTTGGCGCTAGGAAGGGCATCCAGCTGTAGAAACTCTGCCAAATCAGATTGGAGCCTGGTGTAGCCATCTGGTTTCACCAGTCCTCAGTCAAATCATCCAACCCATGCTAGCATGGAAAGCGGATGTTAACGATGATGATGATGATGAATGACAACAATAATAAAGAAGCACTTTTAATTAATGATGCTGTATAAATTGAATGGTTTCAAAAATTTATAGTGATATGGTCACTAATGATACACAAGAATTGCTAGTATTAGAATAGATTAACAATATGTATTCTATGCAAAGCTTTAATCTGAATTTGCAGATATGTTCAGCAAAAGAAAATTTTCTACTCCAAAAGAGAGAGAGCAGAGAGATTTTTTTAAAAAGCATTCATAAACACATCTGCAATGAAAGTGGTTTTCTCAAATAAAATGAAAATCTGCTGAATGATAATAAACAAACCTCTAAAACAAGGCTACATGTCATTAGATTTACGCATGCTCATGTACAACTCAAATTAAAATTAAAATCTATAATAATTAATAAATGCAAAACTAATTAGTGATATCTGTCTCCCACCAAAATTTTATCCTGAGGTTACATGAAAAAGAAAACTGACAAATAAATTACTTGAAAAATACTGAGATATAAAATTTAAGAAATAAATATATTTATTTAGAGTTCAAGAGACTTAAATTGAGACCATGTGTATTGAAACTGCCAAGTTAGTCATTTATGTCTTAAGTAGTGTAGTACTGTATATCAAGCAGGTACATGGAACTACATGGATTTCATACATAATTGTAAAAACAAAAATTAAAAAAATAAAGATTAGCATGATTACAAGCTAATGAAAGGTAGGTTGAGAATTATGAAAGCTGATATGGGATAAATATCCATCATTGGTTGAACTAGTTGACACAACATTGATAAGTCAGTTGCTGCAAGGAACTTTAGTAAATTAATTATCTTCTAGTTGGAGTTTCTCACCTGCTCCATAAGTGTTTTGCTTGTGAAGAAGATTGGCAGATGTAAAATTAGTAATGCCAATAGTGGAAAGGTAACTTTGGTGTGTGTGTGTTGACAGAGCAATCAACACATTGATGCAAGCATGCAGACAGACAGACAGACAGAGATAGAAGTTTTGACAAACCTGCAAGATGTATATGATGTTTCAATGGTAACAATGGCAATTATTATGGTCAAAAGCAATTTAATTACAGTCAAATGAAGCAGGTAGGAAAAAAAAAACAAACAATTTTTTTAAGCTACTAAATAACATAATTAAACATCAAAGATGATAAAACAGTTTTCACAGAATAATGATGATGATGATGGTGATGGTGATGATGATAAATAGATGCATTAGAATAACCTCACTAATTTGTTTCATTATTGATCAACAAAACATTTTTGAACACACACACACACACACACACATATATATACTACAAAACTTATTTCAATGTAATTTTACAATTCTATAAAATACAGAAGAAACTTTCTGTTTAATAATGGATGTGATTAAATCTGCGAATTAGGTTTTTGGAGTAGGCTTTGAATAAGCTGCCTTGTTGATGTTGTTGTCATTCTTTTTGTTATGTGTTACGTTGTTGATGTTGAACTTGTTTACTCAAATTATTTGCCTCTATTTTGATTGGCAAGCTGTGTTGTTCTTAATTAAAGAATTAATTCATTTTCTCTCTGTCTGTATTCCTGTCTCTCCCTCTTCCCAGAAATGACGATTATTGATTTGAACAAACTCTGGTTAGAAACAGTAGCAAGGATACTGACCATGGTTTCAATACTAGGAGCAGGAAAATATTTTAAACAATGTTTGGATATATTATATATGGTAAGTAGCTTGCTTACCAACCACATGGTTCTGGGTTCAGTCCCACTGCATGGCCCTTAGGGCAAATGTCTTGTACTATAGCCTCGGGCCAACCAAAGACTTGTGGGTGGATTTGGTAGACGGAAACTGAAAGAAGCCTGTCGTATATATGTATGTGTATGTATATGTTTGTGTGTTTGTGTTTGTCCCCACAATATCGCTTGATAACTGGTGCTGGTGTGCTTATGTCCCTGTAACTTAGCGGTTCGACAAAAAGGACCGATAGAATAAGTACTAGGCTTACAAAGAATAAGTCCTGGGGTCGATTTGCTTGACTAAAAGCAGTGCTCCAGCATGACCACAGTCAAATGACTGAAACAAGTAAAAAAAAAAAGTATATACATATATACCCTACTCTGGGGTATAATATTACATGTAGCAACAGTACATGTATATAGCAATGGGATGTGACATATACAGGTATCTTTTACTGCTACAAATTTGTTGATTAGCAGTTAAGGTTCATAAAACTATGAGCTAAAAAGTATTATATATATATATATATCAATGTTTGTCTTTATGCTCAGTTATAATAAAATCAATTTTACATTAACCTGATGGTTACTCCATTCTTTTGTAGAGTACAAACTAAATTTCTTTAAATTCTTGATTATTTTCAAAATAATTGCAATGCACAAGGAAAATATCATATTTTTATATAATTATTCTTATACAAGAATGTTCTTGACTGTGACTTCAAAGTTTTGGCCACCTAAGCTATATGTGTAAATCATAAATGAAAACAAAAATAAAACCAAAATCAACAACCAAAAAGACAAACACAGTGAATGTATTAAGTTGATGAAGGTGGGTAATATTTTAAACATGGCTCTTCATCAGAAAAAGGTAAGAGGAAAAGTCCAGAGAAAAAAGAAAGGACAGTCCAAGAATAGCACATGTAATTATTAGCATGTGTGTGTGTGTGCATAGTAAAAAAAGGAAGCAAGTATGCTTCACTGAATGTATAAGATTAGTGTGCATGAACAGCAAGTGCTAGTAAACTGAGAGTGAAACTGAACATAAGACGAATCAGAAATAGTGTGTAAGAGAGAAGACTGTGTGGAAGACCCATGTACAGAAATACCCCATACTCAAAGTGAATGGAACCTATGGAAAAAGGAGGATTTAGGATGAAGTTGTGCAGACTGAACTTAGATTTAACAAAAGACCTGACAAAGTACTTGGACAATTGGCAAAAAATGGTGCAAGAAACGACCAAACTATTTGTGCAAGCTTGGTAAAACATAGAATAAAATGTAAGTAGTGATGAAAGCTGAGATAAATACTATATATCTATCACCAGGCGTTTTGCCCATTTTGTAGCAGTAAAGTCTCCTTCTGCTTCCCCTCTTATCTACCATTTCCTTTCACTTTCACTGCATTATTCCACCCAGAAAAATCTGTTCACATGCAACTCCTCCCCCAACTATCATCCATACCTCTTACCCCTCCATCCCACAATTTGAGTGATTACATCACATCTGTTGGCATCCAATTCACTCCTCTATCACACTCCAGCATGCCATCACTCTCTCTACTTCAGGTCACTCACATTTGACATCATTTCTCTTGCCATCGTGATCTCAAATTTCTATCTCTCATCATGCTCTCCCCAGCCAGTGACCGTCGCCACTCAGCCTACTTCTCCTTCACACCATTCATTATTGATATCCATTACTTTGATGAACAACTGTTTCTGCAACTATCTCTCTCTCTCTCTCTTTCTCCATCCTCTATCATAACTCTCTCCCATTTTTCTATCCTCTTCCATTCTGTCACCCCCAAACACTGTGGTCTTTCCCCTCTACTTCTTTCTCCAGTTCACCTAGTTCCCTCATTTGCCTCCTCTTCCATACCATCACCCAATCACTCAGCTCCTCTTTCATACTCCTACATCTTTCTCCATCTCACCCAGCTTCATCTTCTGAAATTGCCTTCATTCTACCCACTCTTTTGATCACATTGCCAGAAATTAACATTTACAATGTTGAGCAACAAGGACCCCTTTCCTTTTATGGGGTGCAAGGCAACCTCACCAGAGCTAGCACTCAACATATCCTGTAAAGTAATAGTGGGATAAGTGAAGAATACATAGGATTGAGAGAACCCTTCAGCCTAGCCTTGTCAAGGACATGACGAACTCTCTGGTGTTGGTGTCATGATAAAATATATCCAGTATATTCTGTAAAGTGGCTAGTGTTAGGAAGGGCATCCAGCTATAGAAAATGGGCCAAAAATTGAAAAACAAGCAAAAGTGGTTGTCTGACTCACCCAGAAAAATAGTAACTCTGAATAAGGATTAGCTTAGATAATGATGACCCATCCAACCCATGCCAGCATGGAAATCAGCTATAAAATTATGACAACAATACACATTTACACATGTGCATATATACATATATATATATATATATATATATATAAAGTCTGTCATACGGGCCATGACGAAGGGAAATAACCCTGAAACTCGAGTCGCCTTTATATATTTAATCCTTTATATTGAACACTCAATATTTCATCTACATTCAATTCTTTATTTCATGGTGCCATCCATTTTTATTTTATTTTATTTTATATTATATATTGTATATTATATTATATATTGTATATTCCATATTCTATATCCCACATTGGTTCTGCAGGAATATAAATAAAACATAAAAAACAGACAGTGTTGGAACTCTTTTAAACAAAAATAATATATTCCTCTATACACAATCATACAAAAAAAACCCCTTTTTTGTATTTATTTTTACTCGCATATATATATATATATATATATATATATATATATGGGAGAATTTACGAAAAAAAACAACAGACGAAGACAGGTAGTGTAAACAACAAATGGATGTATTAGTTTAACGCTCGGGAATAGAGAAAGTCTTTGACGTTTCGAGCCTACGCTCTTCAACTGAAAGAAACAAAGAGAGAAACAGGGAAAAAAAAATATATAAATGTAGTGGTCAGCGATCTATCATGCCGATATATATATATATATATATATATATATATATATATATATATACACACACACACACACACACACACACAAGCACATACACACACACACACACACAAATACACACGCACATATATTTATATATATTAATATATATTTATAGAACTCAACACAGGTTCTTTGTTGAATCAAAACTTATTGTGAGAATAGGAACCTTCAGTGTCTCACAACAACCATTGGTTTCATATTGACAAGGGAGGTTTTAAACTATGAAATGGTACTGAAATCTTCAAAACCTCATATTTTGAAGATTTCAGTACCAGAAAGTAGCCACTGGTATCATCATTGTCAGTATCATCATGGCATTTTAGGAAATATTTGCACATGTCAGAGCCAAAAGAAATGAAGTCTGTGTGATCATTCAATGGTTTGTTTTTTTTACTTACTGCTCAAGGACTGATAGCTTTTCTTAGAGAGAGAAAGACTAGAGAATGCATCATGTACAAATTGAAGCTTTATCTGAGAGTTTAATATTTGGGTTATTGTCTTTAAAAAAAACTTACTTGTTTTGCTTCAGATTTTCTTTGCAACATCCTAAATACACAATTATATTGATAGTTTCCATTTCTGAATTAATTAGTAGTCATTCCTATATAATCAATGAAGGTAGTTTAATAGACCATATGCCACATTACCTGATAAGCCATGTGAGGGCAAAACTAATGGTTGTGATGTGAAGACAATAACCCAGTTATTAATTAAAATATGTAATACTCTGCTAATTAGCATTGAATTCTCTTTCACTTAATATTGCTTTTAATTGACACACACAATGAGATTGTTATATATATATATATATATGAGAAAGAGAGTAACACTGTTTATAATACTACTTGTACTATTAGGCCACTGCTGCTGTAGTTGTGGTTGCTGTTGTCACAACATCAATAGATATATGTACTTAGATGATCAAGTAAAAAAAAAAAAAGTAGTAAACAAAAAAGAGAATAAGAAAGAAAAAAAAAACAAGAAGTTACAAGAAAGTAAAGATGAACGAGAAAGAAAGAAAATTAATCATTGATTGCTTTTCTAAGATCTTAGAATCTCTAGTAACAAAGAGCAACAGGATGAACCAGCAAGCTGGGTGATTTACAGACATTAATATAGCAACCACTTGTGAATGGGCAATAAATGCCTGATAGTGAGATATCAGTACAGCCATCGGAAACAAGCTGATTAGTTCTATGTCAAGTAATAGTGATGATAATGCTGATGATGAGGATAGTGGTGATGACAATAATGATGATGCTGGTAGTGATAAAGATGATGATAGTGATGGTGATGATGACAGGTATTGTTTTCTTTTTCATTGGTTTGTGTTTTGTTATTTATTTACTTATTTTTTGGTTTTACTTTTCTTTTCTTTTACATGCTGGAATATGAGAAGGTGGATGCAAGATTACTTCTACTAGCTAATTAGTCAGTCTTAAGTAGCTAGCAAACTAGTGTCGATACTCATATTACTTAAGTCTTCAGAAATAGCAAAGGGAATTAAAATGAAGCAACCTTCTCCCCCACCCCACACCCACCTACCTTCATGTCACCTTGCCTGCTTTCTCTAAGACAACGGTAATTGTGAGGTGAAGTGTATTCTTCAAAATTAGAAACTACATTATCAACAGCAACAACAACAATTATTATTATTATCATTATATTGAACAGCATCAGCAATATCAGAAGCATGATTGGAATCAACAGGAGTATGTTTTAAAAGAAAAAAAAATGTAGGAGAAATGGTTCCGGATTAAGAATTATTAAAGTCATTCTGTCACAGCATATAAACACACACACACACGCACGCACGCACGCACGCATAGATACTAAGACATAATATGCTTACAGTAAAAGCAAAAGAAAGATAAATATAGCATAGCACAAGATTGTTTTGGATAAGGAAGATTTCCCAAGAGTGGTTTTGTTAATTACAGCAACATTGCTATAATATTCACAGAGGGACCTTCAACTTTAAAAGACTTCCTTGAAGGAGTCAAGAGAAAGCCAACTTATCTCTCTCGAAAGAAATAAAAGTGGGAGAAAAAAGCATACAGAAAGTAAATTCTTCAACAGCCACGAAAAAAGATGGAAAATAAGGTACACAGAATATAAAATAAATTACCTTTTCAGTGCAGCTAGCATTCATGTACGATAACAAAGCTGTTCCTTAAATACACACACAAACACACACACCAAAACCATTTGAAAACACATATGCACATATGTGCACAAATTTTCCATTTTAGGGTGTTATATAAAAAGATAAGTACAATTGATAAGCTTTTTCCACATCTAAAATTACCAAAATGGCTTCCTGAATTTCTATTATCACAGGACAATAGTCAGAGAAACACTATCAGTGAAAAACCCTACAGCCATAACATGTGAATTAATTCTATGAAAACTTAGAAATTTTACCTGGTTAAAAAAAAAAATAAATAAATAACTAATAAGAAACAAACAAAAGATGAAAGCAAATCTTGAGAAGAGGACTTACCACTCAACAGCTAATTCAACTCAGAAGATACTTACCTAAAAAGAAAAAGAAAATATAAAAAAAATTAGTGAGAAATAAAGGAACTTTAAGAAGGGAAAAAAAATTTTAAAAAGGCAGAGAGAGAGAGAAAGAGATGAAATATGAAAGACATAATATATTAATAGAACTGGTTGAGAAAATAGCAACTAAGTAGATAGGTCACCTCAGTTGAACAACTTGAATACACGGAGGCTCCGAGTTCAAATTATTCATGACTTTGTCGACCAATAAAGAAACAGGGAATTTAGTAATGCTGAATAATGAATGGGAAACCCAGTTGGTTGCTAAGTGATAGAGAGGTTCTATCAACTTTGGAAATAAAACAAAAAAAAAAAAAGAAAAAGAAAAAGAAAAACCATCCCCTCATGATTGGACAACCTTATCAACCACCTTGTGGACCATGCAACATATTGTGTGGCAGTAATTTTACAGAGACTAAGTGGCATGTTAATATAGAATTTTTAGAGAAAGAAAAAAAAAAAAAAAAGCTAAAGAAAATTTAAACCCAATGGCAGGAAGCAACAAAAATGTCATTCTCTAAACACAGAAGCAAAAGAAATGACTATTTCTGAATATTAACAAGCTACTAATGTCTTATCTTTTTTTTACCAAATTATCCCTTGTTCTTAGCACATTGCAAGTTTTTATTTTATTTTGACAGAAAAAAAAAAATGTTGAAGAGGATGATAATATGCAGTTGTGACATTGTACATGCCATAAGTGGTATCTACTCTAAGCCTAACAAGGTACTGGAGTGATAGACGATTGAGTGTAAGTTACCAGTAGATGAGTCAATAATTCTTGTCACTTTTTAGCATTAAGGGCCTATAGTCTATGCAAGCCTTCCAATATTGATAAGATCTCAATGGCTGATGATCCATCTGAATATCTATACATTGACACATGTATGAGAACTATTGACAAGGAGAGAATTACAGGGGGTTGACATCCTGGAGGGGGTGGTTGGGGAAAAATGTAGTTTTGAGGAATCAATACAGAAAGATATGGTAACGGTACAGAATCTAAGTGTATATTACATTGGTAAATTATTATCCTGAACTGCAGTGTATGCTCTCTTTCCAGGGTTGCATTAGGCTGAATGGCACCTTGATATACAAAATGAAGTTAGTACTTTTAATGAATACACAAGCAATAGATTCTGCTCAGTTTCCATCTTTTTATCCCAGACTGTGACATACACATTATTTCAGAACTACATTGAATGATATTAAAAACTAAAAAAAAAACAAAAAAACTAAGTAACTACATGTGCTTGTGCTGCCATCACAAAACCTTTTCAGTAAAAACAGTTAAGACAGTTCTGTGACTTTCTTCATGAGTAGTGCTATATGAAATAAAAAATTAAAAAATTGTAAATTTATTACTATACCACATGATATAGATACTTCTATGTGATCACTCAACCTGTTTAGTATAGGCCCTTAGAAATTCCGAGTCGGTGCCTTGCATGCTGGAAGACCACTGAGAGTGAGGCACCCCTTAGCTTCAAATCCAGGCTGTGTCTGCTCCGATAATTGGCAGTGACTTGGTCAGCAAATACTCTGCAATGGTCAATAATCAATGGCAAAGATGAGCTGCTATGGATCATGCTATCCCAAAGTGTGTATGCTTGAGACCAGGAGCCATGTGTGAACTTATATTCCCACCAAAACACCAAACATGACTCATTTGTTGGAACCAGCTCAACCTACTGGAGCCATCTCAACCCACTGGATCTGGCTCAACCCACCAGAGCTGGCTCGACCCACCGGAACTGGCTCAAACCATCCGGACCACTTACAAGCAAGTACTCCACTTGTCAGATATAGCAGCCAAATCACCTTCTAATCCTACCTTGCCATTCAGCAAATAAAATCAGAATATGCATGAAATTTTAACAGTCCTACTTACACTATGTCTAAAACAAAATACAAATGGTAAATGCCTGTTTACTAAGCCTGATATGGGGTGAAACAAGATTAGCCTCAATTTTGAGAAAAAAAAATAATCATGTCAGCTGCCCTTTAGCACAAGTTTTCAAATCAACGTAAGTAAGAAAAATGTAATTCTGTTATTTTAGAAGTGAAATTGCTGTAATACTCTTAATATTTCTAACTTAATTTGAAATATTTACCACAAGACAGTTTACCAGAAAGAAAACTGTTCAGGTATTCCTTGATCAATAAGTTGCTCTATTGATTTTTGTCACAAAAGTGAAAATGCCAGGCAAAAGGTAACCTCCCCATCCCCATCACACATCTACTAGAGAGGGTGTAGAATGGCAGAAATGAAGAGCAAACAGTGTAAAGGATTAATGGGGGAAAATGTCAGTGAAATGATTGATTAACAAGTAGACCTTTCCAGATGAAATCTGGTTCACTGAAGTCTAACGTATACGCTACTCCACCACACACTGTCATATAAGCTTTAGACATCTTAAAATCATCAGATTGTCTCACCTTAACCGAGTTTGCTAAATAGAGTTGGAGAGTTGAAAGTGTGTGTGTGTGTGAAGTGAGAGAGAGAGAGAGAGAGAGAGAGAGAGAGAGAGAGAAAGAGAGAGAAAGTGCCAAATACAGAAGAGAAAGGAATTAACTCTTTGTAAAAGAAAGACAAAGGGGAGAAAAGCCAAAAGTGAAAGTAGAAAAAGTGGAGAAAAGTGAGAAAATAAATTTAGAAAAAGCAGGAGAGAGAGAAATACAGCGAAAAAGAGAAAGACAGAGAGAACGTGTGTGAGAGAGAGAGAGAGAGAGAGAGAGAGAGAGAGATAAAGAAAGTGAAAGTTCGTGTCCATGTGTGTGTGTGTGTGTGTGTGTGTGTGTGTGTGCACACAACATGTATGGCTATGTGATTGAAAGAAATTATGGATATATGCTAATATATGTGCTGAGAAAGCTGGTTTGGGAATTTGTAGCTTAATATATTCAGAAACTGTAAATATGTTTGTGAAGCTTGTACATACATGCACATGTGTGTGTGTGCGTGCGTACATGTGAAACATGTTATATTAAAGACAGAACTATGTTCAAGTCTGCTCCTTTTTATTAAGGATTTTTATATCTCCTTATTAGTCCGTTGCTTAGTTTGGGAAAGTAGTGTTCCCTAAATCCATTTGTTCATCAATGTTTCATGATCTTGGCCTCATCATCAGAATGCAATAATGGCAATAATGGCATATTGTTTGCATGCCTTGAAGTAGGTCACAAAGAATCATGGGAATACTGTTACAAATGATAAAATTGCTGATGTCAGATTTAAAAATTATGCAATAATAAAGTCCAAGTAGATTTCATGATTTGCTTCACATGTAACCTGTCTGTGCTCCCATTTTTGGTTCGTATTAAGTTATTAATGAAGCTCAGAGGTTATTCAAATTTTTTGTAGAAATCTACATTATGTATTGCTGTCAACTAATTATTTTTCAGTGTAATTTTATTTCATGTACAGTATTATTATAATGAGTTGAAGTGAATGGCTCTTTGTATACAAATGGTTAGTGTACACCGAAATGCAGCACTTGTGTGTGGTACAACAGAATTTGCATATTACATTGGTCATCTGAAGTGCGTTCTGAGGTTTGCTAATTTGTGGTTTCATGTTAATGAAGAAATATTTCATTTTGGTATTCTAGTAATATATTATATAAGGTGGTGAGCTGGCAGAATTGTTAGCGCACAAGACAAAATGCTCAGCAGTATTTCGGCCATTGCTATGTTCCGAGTTCAAATTTTGCCAAGGTTAACTTTGCCTTTTATACTTTTAGGGGTCAATATAATAAGTACCAGTTACACTCTGGGGATTGATGTAATCAACTAGTCCCCTCCCACCAAAATTTAAGGCTTTGTACCTTTAGTAAAAAGGCTTATAGTATTATATTCTAATTGGGAGTTTGTGGTTAGGTGTGATACATGTATCTTGTTTTATGAGTGTTTAATAACATATTTATCTATTTTATGATCAGAGTGCATTTACTTCTCATAGTGTACAATATGTGCAGTTTATGTATTTTTGTGCATGCTGCATCTGTTGTACATGAATTTCTTCTTGGCCTTGACTATCAATAAATAAAGGTACCCATTATTATCTAATATTTGTTTTGCACATAAGATTTCCATATTTAAAGCTTCTTAATGGATGAAAACTTAAATTGTTACATCAGACATACATGTATGACATTTTCTCATCAAATGACAATGCATTTACAAGGAGCCACTGCAACTCATAATATACTATATGAAATAAAATTTGACAGAAAAACATTAGTTCTATGTGTGTGTGTGTGTGTGTGTGTGTGTGTGTGTGTGTGTGTGTGTGTGTGTGTGTGTGTGTGTGTGTGTGTGTGTGTGTGTGTGTGTGTGTGTGTGTGTGTGTGTGTGTGTGTGTGTGTGTGTGTGTGTGTGTGTACATATATATTCTACAAACGATGAGAGGCTTTACTTTGCAGATAGCAAAATACAAACACAGAAGAAACCAAATCTTCCTGAAACCTCAGTCAAGTAAGTCAAAACAGAGCAATAACCACAAACGTCTCTGTCTGTCTGTCTGTTTGTTTCTCTCTCTCTCTTTCGCTCAAATAGTGGAATAGAGACAGAGATTGAGAGACACATAAAAAGAGAGACAGAAAGAAGAGTGATAATGATGATAGTAGCAGTCCATTTGTGTAATGTTAAACTTTGTTTTTTCTTCCTCCTTCAGTCTTTCTTTTAATTTTTCTGCCTGTCTTGGTTTCTCTGTACCTCTCTAGTATAGTGGAATAAAGAGTGACAAAGACTGAGGAACACACATATAAAAAGAGTGACAGAGAACAAGAAGAGTGATAGTGATGATGCTAGTAGTTTGAATCTTAACACAAATTGTGGCAAAATCCTTCTTGAGAACTTCTAATATAATTTACATTGGATCTAACTTCAGAATGAGTGTAGTATGGATTTTGTTTCAAAGTGCCTACTTTGACTTTAATTTCCTAACAAGTATTTCCAGGGATTACAATGGATTAAAATTCAGAAGGATAGCTAAGATATCAACCACCACATTCTTGTTCCTCTCCAACCACACATCCTGTTTATCCCCCTGCCATTGCTCTATTTCATTGGTCACAGTGCCTTCTGTAATAATTGTAACCACTTGGTCATGCTGCCTTGAATGTACCACTATCACTTGTACTTCTATCAAATATTTTTTTCTTACCTCCTATCATTTTCATTCAAGCTTCATCACCCATACCTTTCATTCTGTAAAGTTGAAGACATGCAAGCAAGGACATGGAGTTGAAAGGACTCTTTGGTTGTGGTGAGGAATAAACATCACTCTAGTGCTGGTGCTATAAAAAACATATTCAGTATACTCTGTAAAGCGTGGGATTGAGATGTCTCTCCAGCCTAGTTGAAGTCATTGCAGCCTCTTTTGTGGTAGTGCCACAAAAAGGAGTATCAAGCCATAGAATCCACCCCATTTAGGTGAGCAGTACCTCCAGATATGTACTGAGTCAGACTTGGCAACTCATCAAACCCATACCCGGCTGTAAACCAAATGTAAAGCAATGAAAATAGCATGTGTGTGTGTGGATGTATATTATGACAGGTCCGCTTGACTGGTTCCTGTGCCGGTGGCATGTAAAAAGCACCCACTACACTCTTGGAGTGGTTGGCGTTAGGAAGGGCATCCAGCTGTAGGAAATTGCCAGGTCAGATTGGAGCCTGATGCAGCCTTGTGGCTTGCCAGTCCTCAGTTAAACCGTCTAACCCATGCCAGAATGGAAAATGGACATTAAATGATGATGATGATATATATATATATATATATATATATATATATATATATATATATATATATATATATATATATATATATATATGTATATATATATGTATGTATATATATATATATATATATATATAGTAAATCCAAGAAAAGAAGAACATAAAAAAAGCAACGTGAGGACGTGGTACATGTAAAGTGTTAGCAGATGGTCAGAGAATGGAAGTGAGATGGTTTAACGTTTCGAGCAGACGTTCTTCTTCAGAAACAGAGGGAAGTCCATTAGAAAGGAAGACGGAGAAGAAAATCACCAATGATTCACATGTGGTTACATTTTGAAATGACCAGAAGGGAATGGGTGACATATACATATATATATAATTATTATAATTAAAAGGGTAAAGGTTTATCAATTTATTAATTTATTAATAAATTAACAATTAATAATTTTTACCAAGCCCTTCGGTATGTAAACACCATTATCGGTGGAGAACTTATTTAAAAGTTCTTATACATTTATAAACATAATTAAGGGATCAGCAAACAGTTGCTTCAACTGTTTGCTGATCCCTTAATTATGTTTATATATATATATATATATATATATATATATATATATATATTATATGCATATATGTATATTTATATGCATATGTTTTCACGTGCACATATATATTTTATATGCACACATATTTCGTATGCACATATATATATATATATATTTGATATGCATATAAATATATATATATATACATGCATTCATGCCCACGCACACACAGATATATATATATATATATGTATATGTGTGTGTGTGTATTTACATATACGCTAAGAACATCTAGATTGAGATTTATAGAAAGCAAAGACACTTGCTAAGTCATTTCTCAAAAGGGACAAGAGAAAATTGTCAAGAACCACTTAAAAACTTTTTGCAACTGGGACAGTTTCTTATGGTTGCAGTTAGAACTGCTTAGCAAACAAATGAATATTCTAAGACTGTTTCTTGAACAGAGAAATTTATAAGAAAAGCTTCATTGAAGCTTTGACAACAGCAAAATCACTTCAATGCCCATCCATCATGTTTCATAGATGAACTGCCCACTACCATCCACCCTTCTAAGTCAAGACAATTGGGAATACATACTGAAGAATGAATGGAGATAGATTCTTGCATAAACATGGAAAATAGTTTTTAAGTAAATACTTTCACTCGGCTAAGCCAAAGCATATTTCATTACAGCTACAGAACCAGGGAGAGAATTTCTTATGTAATAATACAATAGCATTATCATTATATGAATATGTGAGAGACAGATGGTGGGGTAGAAGATACAAGCGAAATAGATGTGGGGTGGCATAAGTAGAAAGATAGATGAGAAGGGATGGAGAGGGAAGAAAGAGATGGAGAATATGAAGAGAAAGTGAGAGAGAAAGAAAAAGATAAGAGAATAAAGAGAGAGATGAGACAGATGAAGAAAAGTGAATTGAAAAGACGACAAAGGAGAGAAATAGGAGAAAAATTTGAAAAAATATATGAAAGACAGAGAAAGAAGAAAGGAAAGCAAGAAGTAGGAAAAGAAATTGAGAGAGAAAGAAAAAGAGAGAGGAAGTAAAAGGAAGGAGATTGAGGAAGAGATAAACTAAAAATGAGAGAGAGAAGAAGAGAGACAAGAGGAAAGAAACAGAGTACGAAAGAAATGAGAAGAGAGTGCAAGAGAAATGGCAGGGGAAAATGGAAGAGAGAAATAGCAAGATTTGTTCGTGTCACATGTCAAATAAAAAAAATAAAAAATAGAAAAAATGGCAGCAAGTGTAATAATTTGCATGTGAGAAAGAGTATAAAAGAGATATTGTGAGATTGTACAGCAGGCAGAAACAATAGGGTGTCTGATTTTTAGTTATATTTACAAATACATCTGAAACAATTAATAGTCCTAACAGCAGGGAAAAGGTTAGCAGAAAAACATGACCTAGATGATGAAGAGTACAATGAATGACATTGCAAAATTGAAGATTTCTTTTGTTTCAGCAAAGAATCAGAGCAGAAATCAAGCCATATATAAATACACACATT
Source organism: Octopus bimaculoides (assembly GCF_046866305.1). Classification (NCBI taxonomy): domain Eukaryota; kingdom Metazoa; phylum Mollusca; class Cephalopoda; order Octopoda; family Octopodidae; genus Octopus; species Octopus bimaculoides. The sequence goes on along the minus strand of NC_142940.1, from coordinate 49,807,007 downwards.
TATGGAGGATAGATAGATAGATAGATAGACACAGGCGTGGCAGTGTAGTTAAGAAACTTGCTTCCCGACCACATGGTTCCTGATTCAGTCCCACTGTGTGACACCTTGGGCAATTGTTATGTCTTCTACCATAGTTTCAGGCTAACCAAAGCTTTGGTAAATGAAAACTGAAAGAAGCCTGTTGTGTGTATATATATATATATATATATATATATATATATATATATATATAGATAATTAAATTTGATAATTCATTTTGTCTATGTTTTTTTGCAACGTCATGTACCTAGATATGTATCTATATGTACATGTAGATGAAGGTATGTACATACATGTACATATATATGCATATACTCATATATTGATTGTGTATATATATATATATATATTGATTGTGTGTATATATATATACATATATATATATATATATATATTGATTGTGTATATATATCATCATCATCATCATCGTTTAACGTCCGCTTTCCATGCTAGCATGGGTTGGACGATTTGACTGAGGACTGGTGAAACCGGATGGCAACACCAGGCTCCAGTCTGATATATATATTGATTGTGTGTATATATATATATATATATATATATATATATATATATATATTGACTGTGTATATATATATATATATATATATATATATATTGATTGTGTATATATATATATATATATATATATATATATATATTGATTGTGTATATATATATATATATATGGTGTTGCCATCCGGTTTCACCAGTCCTCAGTCAAATCGTCCAACCCATGCTAGCATGGAAAGCGGACGTTAAACGATGATGATGATGATGATGATGATATATATATATATATATTGATTGTGTATATATATATATATATATATTGATTGTGTATATATATATATATATATATATATATATATATATATATATATATATATATATATTGATTGTGTATATATATATATATATATATATATATATATATATTGATTGTGTATATATATATATATATATATATATATATATATATATTGATTGTGTATATATATATATATATATATATATATATATATATATATATATATATATTGATTGTGTATATATATATATATATATATATATTGATTGTGTATATATATATATATATATATATATATTGATTGTGTATATATATATATATATATATATATATATATATATATATATATGCATATATGTATATATGTATGTGTCTTTGTGTCTGTGTTTGTCCCCTCAGTAGTGCCTGACAGCCAGTGTTGGTGTGTTTACATCCCCATAACTTAGCAGTTTGGCAAAAGAGACTGATAGAATAAGTACCAAGCTTAACAAAAGGATAAGATAAGTACTGGGGTCAATTCATTTGACCAAAAGTTCTTCGAGGCAGTGTTTTAGCATGGCTGCAGTCTAATGACTGAAACAGGTAAAAGATAAAAGACAAATAGGTAAGAGTTGTGAGTGTGTGTTTATGTGATCAAAACAGACATAGTTTACAATCGTTAAGAAGTTCATCATAGCAACCAATTTTCCCTCAAATAACATCCCACCATCTTATAAAAGAAAAAGACTGGGTACAAAGGATAATGTAATCCTAGATACACACACTGAATGCAATATGAGATGATCATGGTTAGAATGCATTTTGATAACAGGTCTGCTTGATTAGGACTAACCCAGGGTTAACCAAACATAACTTAGTCTATAAAAAATCCAAATTAGATGAGGTTAGTCATTGTTTACTGACAGATTTATGATTAAAGGTATTCCTACCATGATCATTTCATCTGTTTAGGAGTACCTTAGATTACACTTCATTTTTACTGACAGAAGGTAAATTCAAGGTAGATTTAGTTGTTATTTCTAAAGGGTCAAACGACTGCAAACAGGCTCCCTCATTAGCTCTGACTAATTTAGTCTAGTCTGGTGGATTTTCTAATAAGTCATGGCATCTTTCCAGAGTTATCCAAGACTACATATCTAATGTATCCTTTTCACTGGCAGTAAGGTGTCATTTGAGTAAAATTTGGCTGCTATTTCTAACAAGTTGAATGACTGCACCAAGGCTTCCCCTTTCACTCGTATCAAGTTGTCTTAGTTTTACAGCTGTTCTTACTCCAAGTTTATCCAACTTGAATCCACATCCTCTTTATAATCTTGTTAACATATACGAAGTTCTAAAATCACAATAAAAGTATTCCCTTTAATTCTGATAAAAAAAAATACAGCACATTCCAGCATTCCACTATACAGATCCGTTCAAAAACCATTATTTTAATTTTATCAGCAGGTTCACAGTTGATTGATATATGCTACGAGAATAAGGTTACTAAGAATACGTGACTCCATAAATTGAAAGTAAATGCATGCATTGGATAGATAAGTTATAAAATTTGCAAGACTTTGTTCAACAGTTCAAATTCTGACTTGAGTATGGTAAAAAAAAAAACTTAGTCACTTGCATGATACCTCAATTAATTACTAATGGACACATCATCACAACATCCATTTTACTTTGAGAAAAATCCAATAGACACTGAGTACTAAGTTACTAAGTTAGTTGCTGTTCAACCATGGGTTAACCTCAAGCAGTTCCATGAAACAGCCTTTGTATTAAATCCCTACAGAGACTAAGCATAACTGATAGTGACCACCAATTACAAACTTTTCCCTGTCTAGCTAATATCAACACTGTGTATTCCCATTCCCATCGTTTGAGAAATAATCTGTGTAGATACCATTTGAGCAATATTGCCTTTGAACAGTTTAAGAACTAAGCCATTCTGCTCAGCAATTGTAGCTTGGGTAAAACTAAATTTACCAGTGTTTCTAAATGTTAACCAAAGCTGCATTGATCAATGGTTAATTACAGCATTAATGAGTGCCCCAGACAAAAAATGTTCCAATGAAACATAAGAAATCTAATATGCTGGAGATTGGTTTATCTAATTAATAATATTGTTCTAACTATTTAATACTTGATTTACATACTTGATGCTTTTCTCCTCACACTTGTGATATATGGCAGATTTTCTACTGCCATATCTGTATACTCCCAGTAAAAAAAATTAATAAAAGCTTTCGTAGCATTTACAAAGCTACTGAGATTATATACTCTAGCAGTCTTTAGTACTAAAACCAAATCTCTGGCATGTGAAACTGCTGTTTCTAAATCTAGTATCTTATTCTTGAGTAATCTCTGTCTTATTTCTTTACCGCTATCTCAAGAATGAAAAAAAAAAAACCCATAATTGAATTTTTGTATATAGTTCTGATAATGCTACCAAAAGTTACATGCTTAAGCCAACAGTTTCAAGGCTTAAAGTAATTGATCCAAGCATTCATTTGGTTGTTGTTTGCAAGTAATGAACTGCTGTCTAGCAAAAATCTGATTCACGAGTTTAAAATGTACATGCTCTTTAGGTAATTTGTCATGTTTCCATAATTGTTACAATCAGTGATGAATTAGAATACTTTGGAGATAAAGAATTTATGAGAACGTGCAATCTATCAGTATCAGGAATGCTTACAAGAATATTTCAAACATATGTAACTAGTGTTTGAATTCTGAAATGGCAGATGCTAACTGAGAAGTTATTGTGTGAAGTCTTTCAGAACACAGAATCTTGTCCGTATTGGAGTTATTGAATAAACTGATGTCAGAAGTAATAATACTATAAGGTCTTTATACTAAAGACTATTCAACAACAAATGAGATAGCTTTACTTGCAGCTTAATTTAGAAAAAGAACATGTCCATATTATGAAATATTAATTGTTAACGGGTGCTGTATTGCAATATTATTAAACCAAAGTTACTCAAAATGCACATTGCCATAAGTTGAAAGTCAATTTGAACATTGAACAATGGAATATAAAAGTAACACACACACACATATGATAGTACATGTACATATATAAAATGCTCATTTGTTCATTGGAGTATTCATGTATTTACTATTATGTTCACATTTACATTCGGTATATAAACGTAGTTAGGGTGTATGAAAATAACTACTTAGTTGGAAAATGGCTAGTTTGTTGTTGGAATAGCAGTTTGTGGAGCAGTTGTTGGTATAACAGTTTCCCTTGAAATATTGGTTTCAAATTTTGGCACAAGGTCAGCAATTTTGGTGGGGAGAGGTAATTCAATTATATCAGCCCCAAAAGAATGGATTGCAAAGCTGATCTCAGCAGAATTTGAACTCAGAATGTACAGACAGACAAAATGTTGCTAAGCATTTTGCCTGGCATGCTAATGATTCTACCTGTTCACCATCCTAGTTTTCATTGAAATATTAGAAAGAGAAAAAGTCTCTTCCTGAACAGCTGATACTCATGGAGTAGTGATGGAAATGGTTACTGGAACTAAGGTCCAAAGGGCTAAGATTGTTATTAGAAGCTACAAGCCTCTCTCCATCTTCTTGAGCTGAAAAGTATGGAAAAACTGTTTCCCTGTGTACCCCACACCGACCATTTTCATCAGTAGGTAAGAGAGAAAAGAAGGGTAGTGACAATAATTCTGTGTATGCGCATGCACAAATTACCTGCCTCTCATCCTCTAGTCATCCTCTGTGTGCCACACCTACCTGATCCTGCACTAAATAATTTACCTGGTCTTTTCTGCACAGGACAGTAACCTTTAGAATTATCTTGCCCTCCCACATTTTTCGTACAAACACTGACCTATAAATGTTTAAGTTGTGTATTAACCACATCAATCTGAATGTGCATGAATTCCTCCTCCTCAGACTAACATATAATAGACACATGCACAAATAAAAGTGTTTGCATCAATGTGTATAAATTTCTTTCACCTGTTGTTGTTTAACCTAGGTTAACCTTCACTGAACACACTTATGATCAAAAGCACTCCAACAAGGAATATCCCGCCTTTTCATTATCCATGGTGACCTTCATTTCTCAGTAGAACAAGAATTGGATGGAATAATTTGCGGGATATTTAATTGCTATTTGCATTAAGATATGTGACTACATAGAGACCTGGCTTTAGATTGCAGGTGTATGCAGAGATGCCTCCATCTCACTCTTTTTTTTATGCACTCATTTTCTCTCTCTCTTCACACACACTACCAGTTTCTTTTTACATTTCACTTGTCTCATAAGAGAATTGATTTTTTTCCTGTCTTATTATTATTATTTTTATTATTATTAATAATAACAACAACAGCAATAATAATAATAATAATAATAATGTTATTTTCTAACAACTAATGTTTGGTTGATGACCTACACAACACACTATAATGATACAGGAAAAAAAGAGTGTTGAGAAAGTTTCAAATGGCAAAAAGCCAACAAGCAATCATTTTGCTTGTTTTTTTCTTCCTCTTCATCTTCATATTCTTAAATTTTCCCTTAGAATTTATTAATTGATTATGCACCCTGCAATCATTCTCTTTCTTACCATGCAGTTTGTCCATTATCTCTTCTTTTGACAATTGTCCAAATTTGCAAAATTCATCCATTCAATAAAAACTATTTATCCAAGATAATCTAAACTATTTTTCCCTTCTTTTTTGTTTTTTTTCTATATATTTTTCTTTTTCATTTTTGTTAACTGTTATCTTTACTAGTTCTAAATTAGACTGACAAGTTTTATCACATTCTTAAATCTAAGATTCATAGCGCTTTTGACCTTATGCAGCAAACAATTTACTCTATGTGGTTTTAATTTAAAGAAAATTAATAGCTCATAATATAATAAGCAAATCAATTTCATTATTAATGTTTGTAGACACACACACACACACACACACACACACACACATATACACAAATACATCTTATTCTCTTCATTTTGTTTAATTTACATATTTTTTTGCGTTTTGTCTTAAGTGGTTTCATAATTTTTTTTTATTGTGTATTAAGAAACTGTTTTGCATTCAAATTAACTATATAACATGGTTCATTAATTTTTCTTCTCTTATGAAAGACTGAAAATTAATTCAATCAGAGATCATTAGAGTACAATTATCTTTAGAAATAAAGCTCTAAATGAATTTTTTTCATACCAGACCATGACATTTATGATTTAGCTTGTCTACTGAAGAAACAGTGTGTGTGTGTGTGTGTGGGAGTTTGTGTGTGTGTGTGGGGGGGGGGGAGTCTATGTGTGTGTGTGCAGTGAATTAGCTAAGTTATTTAAGTGATAAATAGATAGAATGCCTTACAATATTTGCTCAGGGTCTCTGTGCTCTGGGTTCAAATCCTGATGAGGTCAACTTCACCTTCCACCCTTTTGGGATCAATAAATCAGTACCATTTCAGAAGAGTGGATTATCAGATTTGCTATAGCATTGACCTAAGATAACTTGCAGAATCTTTTTCAGCTTTTCACATTCTGAGTTGAAATTTCAAGTAGGGATTGAAACCTCACCATTGGACATACCATCATTCTCTACACGCTGGAAGACTCAAGATTTGACCATGACACACTGTAGCACTGATTTCTCTCTGCAATTTGAGAGTTAAGAAGTAAAATGATTGAACTTGTTGCCTATTCTCCATAATAATGAAACTCACAAGTGAACAGTGCCAAGGTTCAGAAACCTTGGATATATCTTTGGCAATCAGGAAATACTGTTGACCCCGCCAACTTTTGTTTTCTTTGTCCATTTTCATTCCTCATTCATTTTTGTCAAAGAACATATGCTCGAAATGTCGAAGACTTTTCCAATTTTCCAGAGCATCAAACTAATACACATTGTTTGTTATTACTTCACCTGTCTCTGGCTTTAGGGTTTTGTAACTTTGCATGCATATATATATATATATATATATATACAAACACATATATATACACACACACATATTCACACACACATATATATATGTTTATATATATATATATATATATATATATATATATATATATATATATATATATACACACACATATTATATATAAATATAAGATGGAGGTGGAAAAAGCACAGAATTAAGTCTAAGACATTTCAGTTTAAGAAGGAATTTAATAAAAGATTATATGCATAAAAATATTAATAATACCGGTTTCAATGTAGAAGGGGTGTCCTATGTCCCTGGACAGGAACACACAAAGATTTCTTTTAGACAGTAGACACCCCTTCTCTCACTCTCTAACACTTTGAAGTCTACACCAAACTATATTTAAAGAAGACTTCAATGAAAAATCTCCAGATGTGTTCTTGACCGCCTTCAAATTAAAAATTTTTTTATAAATTTTACTAATATTTGATAAGACATCAAAATCAGTAATATTAATATTTTTATTTATATAATCTTTCATAAAATTCCCTCTTGAAATGAAATGTCTTAGACTTAATTCTGTGCTACATTCAGATTCATCTTTTTTATATATAAAAATTTGAATTGTACAGATCTCTTAATCTTTTTTCAACTATACATATATATATGTATATATATATACACACAATGGGCTTCTTTCAGTTTTCGTCTACCAAATCCACTCACAAGGCTTCGGTCAGCCCGAGGCTATTGTAGAAGACACATGCCGAAGGTGCCATGCAGTAGGACGGAACCCATAACCATGTGGTTGGTAAGCAAGCTACTTACCACACAGCCACTCCTCTGTAAAGGTTTTGGAAATAGGAAAGCCATCTAACTTAGAAACTAAGCCAAAAACGAAATGTGTAACCTCTGAACAATTTAGGGAGGCAGTATATCCAAATAAGATATGATTTGGATGGTTACGTGGAGGCGCGTGGCTTAGTGGTTAGGGTGTCAGCATCATGATCGTAAGATTGTGGTTTCAATTCCTGGACCGGGCGACACGTTATGTTCTTGAACAAAACACTTCATTTCACGTTGCTCCAGTCCACTCAGCTGGCAAAAATGAGTAATGCTGTGATAGACTGGCGTCCAGCTGAGGAACACATACGCCATTGAAACCGGGAAACCGGGCCCATGAGCCTCGCTAGGCTTTAAAAGGGCGCATTTATTATTGGATGGTTACAACTCATGCTAGCATAGAATGCACACAAGCACAGTAACCAGATATAAAATAACGATGATGATGATGATGATTCATGCCTTTGCTCGATATAAATAATCTATATTTTACTTTGTTCTTAGCATTTCCTTCTTTCTTTTCATCTATTCTCTGCCTTATTTTTCTTCTGAAGAGCTTAAACTTGAAACATCAAAGACATCTCTAATACTGTTTCACAAGCACCAACTTAATATAACTTCTTCACAACTTCTTCCATGTTTTTTTCTTCTTTTTCTTTGCTGTCAGTTTTGTACCTACATGTAAAAGTACCAGTTGTATCTGGTTCTATGCTTGCATTGTTCATATAAAATGCTTGTAATATAACCCACATTTTATTGCTATTTTATGGCAATTGGAAAATGATAACATTGTTGGCATCTGAGAATGTTATTATTGTTTTACACATTTTAATAAAGCAATTGCTTTCTTATCAACTGGAAGAGACAAACAGACAGATAAATGTATGCACATACGTAGAGATGACTAGGTGTATGTATATACAGATGGACAGAGCAACTAAACGAGAGTGTAACAGAGAACGTATTTTATAGTGTGAGCTTGAAGGACATTGTATGTGAATAAGAAAGAGAGAGAATGACAGAGAGGGTGAGTGATGATAAGTGTGATTGATGAAGTGCTTGAGTGACAAAATCCACATGTGACAAATCTCAGGAGTAAGAAATGACAAGAAAGTAAGGACAGAGACAACATAGTGTTGTGTGTTCTTATAAAATGCATAAATGTTCCATAATCCAGCAGTTTTATTGCTGCCAAAGACACAATATAGGAATGAAAGAAGGAGTAAGGAGCTGAAAAGTTAGGTTTTTATCATCACCTGAATTACAGGGGGAAACAGGGATAACATTTTTACCTTACAGAAGACAGAGGATATATATACACGTGTGTGTGTGTGTATATATATATATATATATATATATATATATATATATATACATACACACACACACATATATATATATATACATACACACACACATATATATATATATGGAGAGAGTGAGAGAGAGAATTGTAGAGTAAAAGAACAATCAAGATCAAATTTCATAGTTTTACTTGTCCTTGAAAATATGAGACATTTATGGATATCCATCTCCTCCCTTTTTCTTTCTCTCCCCCCCCCTCTCACTTCAAAAGACTAATGTGGTTCCTTTAAAGACATAAATGAGACTTGATAAATATATTGTGGTGATAGTAGCGGTGGTGGTGGTGGTGGTTGTTGTTGTTGTGAAGCTAGTAGAGGTTGTTGTGTTGGAGTAGAATAAGGAAACTAAATGAACAGAGCAAGATATTAATATCAGATGACAAAAGTACAGAAACAAAGAAATTAAAAATTAAAAACAAAATTAACCTGAAGAAAGAAAGAAAGAAAGAAAGAGATGAAAAGGTAAATGGCAATAAAGGCAGTAACATAAGTTTAGGAGAGTAAGGAGAAATATAAATAGTAATGTGTAGATGACACAAAGTTAGTGACGAATAAGGTGAAATATAAGGGTAATATATATATAGATGGGTAAATGTGGTGATGATAGATAAGGGGAATGGATGTAATTGGGTAGAGTTGTCATCAACGACAGGAAGGAATAGTGTGAGGAATAAAGAGATTAGTGGGATGAAGTGGAAGGAGAGAATGGAGAGTGAGATAAGAATGTGAGGCTGGAGGAGAGGAATAGGGCACACACACTTGAGAGGAGGAGTAGGGTTACAAGAACTGGTGGTGGGGGGGGGTCAGCTAGAGAGGCTGGAGGGGTGGAATAAAGTGGATAGGCTGGAGGGGAGGGGCATAATCGACAGGATGGTGGGGAAGGGCAGAGTAGATAGAATGTTGGGAAAGAGTAGGGTGGAGGGACCAAAGGGAAGAGCAGGTAGAAAGACAAGTAGGAGGAGCACTGTAAAAGAGTTTGGGAGGAATAGTGTAGAAAGACTTGTGGGAGGAGCAGAATAGAAACTGGTGGGAATGAGCTGGGTAGAGGAACCAGAGGGAGGGGCAGAGCAGTTAGTAAGACTGCTAAGAGAAGCAAGGTAGAAAGACTGTGGGGTGGAGCAAAGTTGAAAGAACAGAGAGAAGTAAGGTTGAAAGATTGGAGTGGATTATTGAAAGACTACTGGGGGAATGTAGGGTAGAAAAACTGGTGGGATAAGTGGGGTGGAAAAACTAGGAGAGTGGTGTAGAGAGACAAGAGCAAAGATATGACTGGTAAGAGGAACAGGAAAAGATTGGAGTTATTAGTGAGGGTGTGGGAAAGTTTTAAAGGTGGGAAGAAATAGAAGGAGGGAGAGAGATGCTAGACAAAGCTAGAGATGGTAGGATAGAATTTTAGTATGCTTAATTATGAACATTATTTTCTAAATGTGTGTATGCATGCATGTGCATGTACATGCATGTGTGAAAACATTCAGACGAAAGTATAATAAACTTTCTGAAGCACCTCTTTGTCTGGAAGAGTAATTATTCAAGAAAATGCTTTAACAGAGAGGAAATATCAACGAGGAATTTTGCAATGGATGTGTTCTGCCTTTTTATCTTTCAAAACCAAAACAAAATCATTTTGGGAAATAAAAATGTATTACAATAGCAAATGTAGCAACTTCATTAAACCAAGTTTTCATGATGGTTTGTAGACAAATTTCTTCCCTAATTTGCTTCTCTTTTAATGAGGAAGTGTAACAGAAAATAAACAGTGGATGTTAGAGAGAATGATTACAAAATTAAATTATCCAGATGAAAATTTCATGGGTTATGGGATTTTACTTATCCTTATTCTTTGGAATACTTAATATCATATGTTAGCTGGTACCAAGATACTTTCTCAATAAACAATATATGCAATCCTATTTTGAAGTGCAGTTTAAGAAAAGGAAAGAAAAAGCACTTCTACATCCCTAATGCTCTTAGAGAAGTAGTTTGAACATCATCTAATCCCATTTTTGTCCTCCTGCCTAACAAATCTGAGGTGTCATATAGAGAACAATTGCTTTAATGGTCTAAAATATTGATGTTTATGGCTTTTAGTCAAACATTCTAGCTTCCAACAACAATGCTGAATTATTTTTACTCTGATGTTAGTAGCTTCTGGTAATCAAATTCAGTGTAAGATTGACTTCCAGTGTCCCCTATAGTTTTATAATAAACTAGAAATAGGAAAATAAATGTATTTTAAGTCCTAAAGGAACCCTGAAAGTCAGTGTTTACCTTTGATTTCCTAGCATGAAGTGAATAAAATATAGATGTGCCCCTTAGCCTCTGGATAAGGTATCAGTCTATAAACGGTAACGTTACCTGATTATACTGTACTTATTCCTGAATAAATATATCCAACCCCACTAAAATAAAAAGGAAAATAATAAAAAAGAAAAACACTGAATTCGAATACATTTTCATCATCGCTGTTTGGATTGGAGGATGAAAATAATTTCATAAATAGTGAATAAATATTTTACTTGACAAAAGAAAAGTGACTCTTCTTGTCACTGGTTCCAACTTGTTGATCATTTTAAAAATATAAAATTTTGGTGTAGTTGAAGCTAGCTTAATATGTAAAATTATAAAAACAAATTTTTAAAGAAAATAAAAAAGTGAAGTTCAACTACAGTTGTAATTCAAATTTATTTATAAACTCGTTAATTCTATTCCAACTACATGATGGATATATAAAAAAGGACTAAAAATAACATTTGGTTTTGATAAAGGTACTGACTGCCATTAATTTCACACACACACATACAGGTACATTTATATATTAATTTATTTTATTTATTTGTTTGAATTAACCATTATCAAAATGAAACAAACATAAAAAAAATGAAAACGCCATTAGGTATTTCCTCTATCAACAAGTCAAACCCATATAACAAACCTAACTTTAGAAAATATCACTAATTAAACTAGAAAACATTTAATGAAGTCAGAGGGGGAAAAAAAAAAAAAAGAACCAAACAAGAACAGTGGTTTGTGTGAGATGGAGGTAAGAGAAATAAGGTTTAAAAACAAAATCACCTCAAATAACAAGTACCACAAATTATTCTAAAAGCAAGATGATGATGATGACAATAATAATAATAATAATAATAATAATCGTGGTACAAAGAGCTTATTAAATAAGTAAATAGATTTTGAGAGTGAATAAGTAAATAGCTTTTGAGTGAAATTAGGACTCCATTTAAAAAAATGTTATATATATACAATGTATGTGATTATTGATGGTTATTATACATATATTAAGCTATGTCTTTTGAACCAATGGGGAAAAAAAAAAAAAGAAAATTACAGAAAATGCCACTCCTTTCGAGCAGATTTTTATTTATAGGATGCTTGAAGCAAAAATATAAAATAAAAAAAAATAATGAAGAGCAGGCTGGTGAGATGGTAAATCAAACATGTTTAGTGTATATCAGTCGCTTAGCATAAACACCATCATTACAAAAATGTTTTCAAAACCTACAAACATGACTGTATAATAATAATAATAATAATAATATTTTTGGTATCAGTTCAGAATGTGGTATGTGGAGATAATGAAAAGAATATACCAATGAAAACAAGAGTAAATATAAAATTGAAGCAAGGAGAGAGTGAGGAAGCTTGAAGTTGACCAAGTACAAATATTTCGTTATTTTATACTAAAATGGAAAGAAAAGAAAAGCCCTTTATTTATTGAAAATATCAGAAGTGAAGACGTAAACAATATGACAATGATGATGAGATGAAATGATTCACGAGGATTTCAATATTTGGTCACTGATTGGTGAAACAAAATGATACAGTAGTTTCTAACAAGCTAATATTGAAGAATAGGACCTTATGAAGGTAATAAGAAGCAAAATGTTATTATGATGATGGTGTCTTGGTGTTGGTGGTGGTGAGTGAAATCAGATATATTTGATTCAAACAAGGGTTTCAGAAAGACACTCTCTTGTCAAGAAAAGGGAAATGAGTAATGTAACCAAACTGAAGAAACACCAGGATGTGTTCATGAAATATGTTGTTTAAACGAACATTTTGGAGCATCCGGCACTAACCCTCTTGAACTCCAGTGATCAAACAATGCCGTGTTGACTACGATACAAACAAACAAGACGTTATTAAAGAAAAGGGACCAACTGACAATATTATGAGTCACTGTACCAATTTCTATAGGGTCCAATGCTTTCGAGGGAACTAGGTATGGCAGAGATAGTGGCAACTAATTGAAAAAGCCTGTTTTGACAATGGTTGTTAGATGATGGATTTTGTGGCTGAATTGGAGAGAGAGAAAGAGACAGACAGACAGAGAAACAGAGAAGTAGACGGACAGAAAGGAGTTGTTCATAAGTAGTTTGGTAAACCAATAGTTGCATTCAGTAAACTTAATTTCCCTTAAGCATCACTACTGGCAGATTTTAATGAAGCCAAGTGGCCTAGTAATTATATATATATATATATATATATTTTCATCTTAGTGCTTTCCTTGTGTGTATGTACACACACACACACACACACATACGTAGATAGACAGATACATAGATATGTATGTGCAGAGAGATGAAGTCAGACATAGCAGGAGAAAGAAAAGGGGAGAGAAAATATGAACAGATGATTGTGTGTGTGTGTGTGTGTGTGTGTGTGTGTGTGTGTGTGTGTGTGTGTGTTAGAAACAGTCAATGATTCATTTGCTACTCAGAGTTCCTTCATCATGTGCAGTCATTCAGGCAGCAAAGGAGAGAGAGAGAGAGAGAGAGAGAGAGAGAGAGAGAGAGAGAGAGAGAGAGAGAGAGAGAGAGAGAGGTGAGGAAATTTAGATAGAGAATAAGACATGAAGAGATAAAAACCAGAGAATGAGAATTTGAAGAGAGAGAGAGAGGGGGGTGGGGAGAAAAGGGACAGAAGAGAAAGGAGAGGGAGAGAAAGAAGGTGGGAAGAGAGAGAAATTTAAGAAGAGGGAATTACTGACTGATGAGAAAGCAGTGGGGTTTTAAAGTTAGAAGAGAATAACGGAACCTTTCCATGTTTCATTACCACTTCCCTTTGTTTATTTCACTCACACTAATCTCACACACACACACACACATATACACACAATTTCCAGAACTACAGACACACATGCACTGACAACAACAACAACAACAACAACACATATACATACACACACACACACACACAAACTTCATTTCCTGAGTTGTTCATTAACAACAAAAGATTGGTTCCAATCCCACACTACCATTCACTTATTCAGCAAACAGCGCCCTAACCCCACTCCAAACTACACTCATATATGCATCATACACTGTCCAGGCTTGCATTCTAGTTCCCATCAGTTAGATCCTAGGTCTTAGCAATTGCAAACATTTCCTAGCAGTGAAGTAAGTGAATGGCTGTGGCGACTAGAAACCAGTCTTCCGCTGGACCCCTAATTACTAGAGAAATGCAAAATGTACAGCAAATCCAATCGTATTTGCCACTATTATTATTATTATCATTATTATTATTATTATTATTATTATTGATCTCATTCTTTGTAAGCATCCATTTATGCTAAAGCGGATTGTCATGTACTTACTTCTTCATAACCTTTCAATGAGAGACGCGCAGCAATTTATTTATTTATTATTATTATTATTTTTATTTTATTTATTTGTCTTTTTTTTTTTTTTTTTTTTTTTTTTTTTTTAACATTAAATTAAGATTCTTGCTAAATCTCATGAGGTCACCGCCTCTCTTTTTCAGGTTGAAGGGAAGTGTTGATCAGGAGAAGTTAATTGTTTAGCTAGCAAACACGAGACAAGTTCTTGACTAACAAAGACGCGCATCAGCCAAGGCGCTAACTGCAAACCAATTTATTATGATAATGAGGAGAATTTCCCTGACACTGGTACATAGAAAGAAAGAAAGAAAGAAATAAAGAGAGAGAGAGAGAGAGAGAGAAAGAGAGAGAGAGAGATGTGGTCGCAGAGAGAAGCAAAGAAAGGTAGAGCAAGAGAAAACAACGGGGCGGGCGGAGGCAGTGGGTGATAAATCGAAAAAACGGTTTCTTCTATTTGTCTGACAAATCTTTTTTAGCTCCTTCTGCTGACAGAATTACAATTTCTTTATATTCTGTAGAATACTTACAACATTGAAAAGTCCACATAACCAGAGAATGAATATATGTTTAAATATCAATGAAAACGCGAGCACACACACTTGCATACGTATATTTGTTACATACATTTTGTGTGTGTGTGTGTGTGTGTGTGAAAACCAATTTATTTTCAATGTTATGAAAACAATAATATCGAAATTGTTTTCAAATTCTTGAATGAAATTCAAATTCCTAGAGCAGAAAATAAATTAGAAAATATTTAATCATTTTAACCCAAAACTATTAACTACTGTTTAGTAGTTCAATTGATTCCAAAGATTTTTCCATTGCATACTATCAAATACAATTTAATCTATTCCCTTTTTTTCGCTAACGAGGTTAATTATTTCATTGTTATCGCAGATTTCTTCAAAATTCAGGTAAATGACTCATCGTTGAAGTAATTTAATAAGATGCCAATGAAATAGTGTTAGAGAAAGAAAGAGAAATAGATAAATACAGAGAAAAATAAACAAAAACGTGAATTATATTAGGGAATGATTTGTTAAAAAGGAAACACATTTGAAACTGATTTTCAAAAGAGATTTATTTGTCTGTCTGTTGCTTTGCTATAATACACACACACACACGTGTGTGTTTGTGTGAGCGAGAGAGAGAGAGAGAGAGAGAGAGAGAGAGAGAGAGAGGGGAGAAGAGAAAGAGAAGAAGAAGAGAGAAAGAAGAAGAAGAAGAAGAAGAAGAGAGAGAGAGAGAGAGAGAGAGAGAGAGAGAGCGTGCGTGTATTACTTATTTTGCAGAGTCGAAGTTATGTCAATAATTGGTTTGTACAGGTATTCCATAGCGATGTCAGGATTACCAGGCTATCCGCCACAGCAAACGGTGAGCGAAAACCGATTCGACATATCTCCCTCTCTCTCTTTCTCTCTCTCTTTTGTGTCTCTCACACACCCTACACACATACAGTAAATACACTCACCTAAATATAGAATAAATAATGAAGATGCAGAGTAAAAAGAAAGTATGGTACATTAGAAATGGAAGCAATTACTTTGTCATACGTCGTCTGCACGATACAAAACTAACAAGAAAATAGAATCAAGGAATGTTAACTGAAAATATTAAAAGGAAAAATGGAAAACAGCAAAAGCAAAAAGAAAAAAAAAAGAATGACGACAAGAATTTTGATGTGTCCTTCCTTAGTCAGAGAAGTTGATGGACTCTAAGGCAAAGAAGGCAGTTGGAGGATTTTCATTTGTAGTTGAACGTGTCTTTATTCTTTACTTATGGTTTTGTTTTGGATCTATAGAGACATGATGAAGTTATAATATCTGCGATGACTCATGACAGATTCCAACCCTAGGTCATAAGCAGCTAAATCACACAAAGATTACACGTACACACTTATAAACACACACACGGCTGAATTAATTAAGAGTGTAAAGTGATATTTCCATTACCAACTGGACTAAGCCCAGTTTTTAGTGAGATCTTAGTCACGCGAATAATATATGATAAGAACCAAAAAGAAAAAAAATAGTTCACCAAAAGTTTATGGTTAAGGATTCTTTTCTGTGCTGCAGGCGTCTTTGTGTTGTTAGGAAGCTCGCACGGCAACCCCTTGATCCTGGGTTCGAGCCTACTGCGTGGCATCTTGGGCAAATGGCTTCTACTACAGACTAAGTTTGCTTAATAATTTGAGAATGGAATTTGATAGGAGTCTGCTGAAACCCATCACGCACGCACATATGCATGCATATGTATGTAAACAGACACGATTGTGACACACAAAGAGAAGAAAAAGCCGACAGCATGTGTATTTTTAATACCACCTTCAAGATCCAATGATCTAAATAAGAACATAATGTGACCATGCATGATTTTAGTATTTTTGATTGATGTCTTTCTATTCAAGCACAAAGCCACAAAGGTATAGAAAAATATTGGCCACAGTTGGATATAGATGAAAACTGGGCGAGCGAAAAGCAAAGACAACGCAAGTGGGATTCGAATTTAGAACGCAAATGGATGAGACTAAATATTGTTAGGAATTTATCCAACAAGTCACAATTTCCTCCGTTATTAGAATAACGATTTCTTACATCAGCACAGGGTCACAAATTCAGAGAAAAAGGAACTAGTATATTAATAGTAACCTTTTTTTATTATATCTCAGCCACGCCGCCAATGTTGTGTTCTTGAACGGGTTTAAATGCAAGGGCAACAAACAATATTGGAGCTTCAATGCAACTCGTTCCTCTTTAGTTTCGCTTGACGATATCCCCTACCATTACGCAGCACCTTTGAATGCCCTTTTTTCTGCTGGAGCGTAGCATAAAAAGTTGGGCAACTAACACTGGAGTTGTTTCCCTATCCTAGTCGGCGCAACATAGTTAACGTTATCAGTAGGTCTACAAATTACGCCGATCCACTACTCTAATTAAAATGCAGTAAAACTAAAATAAAGCAAATTTAGTATGGTGTGTAAAAGGAAAGAAGCAATGCCGGGAGTTATAATTCGCATGAAGGTATTTGCTCAACTTCTTAGCCAAATTATTTTGTGTCATAATGTAAACTTCCGGACTTTTGGATTAAATATTTAACTTTACATTGCTGATCGCCCGAGATATTACGTCGTAATCGACAAGGCAGCTTTGACAATAATTGCAGCCTAACACCATATATCTTACTTCTGTACTAGAGTAAATCATCTCTAGTACTTTATAATAATTAAGCAGGGCTCCCGTCATCACCGCCGCCACTAACCACGTCCACGCTCTTCTGGGAAGCAATATTTAAAATCCTAATGAGCTGAAGCTGAAATAGTCTGCAGGTACATTAAGGTAATTAATTAGATCGAGATTTAAAAGCTCATTTCAACCAAACGAAACAGTTCGCCAACAGATACAACTGCCACCCCCACCTCTCATCCCTATCATCACCCCACCCCTTTTCCATACGTCATAATTCATCTTAAAGTTCCAATTACCAATCCTCGCAATGAAAACATCAGTTTTAATCTGTCATTTGACAGTGTTTAGTTTGTGTAAGCATAACCGATAGCCGCCATACAACTCAGGTATCATAATGAAAACAAACAAGAATACACTCACTCATTCACTTATAGTGCTTACTAACTTTGAAAACGCTTTTCGTTTTCCCTTTATGTCTAATACTTTATCGCAAAAGAATGTCTATATATTTCTCTTTCGTCGTCTGTTGTAGCTTGCTAACAACAACCACACATATTACATATACGCACATGAATATGTATGTATGTATGTATGTATGTGTGTGCATGCACATACACACAGACCCTAACTATAACTAAGACCAACTTTAATCTAAATAAGCGGGGAATCTCTCAAAATTTTAGTATCGCCACTAATAAATACAGTATAAATAATGCATGTAAACACGCGGTACACTCAACGCTTAGTGTGGTCGCGTTGTGAACTAGACTGACGGCGACGAGAATTTCAAATTCCCCTTCGTAATTTAAAGGCGCCGGACTATCAGTTGACGGAAAATCAGTGGCGCGCGCGTGTGTAAAATACGCGCACATCTTTAGGTAACACATATAACATAAAATAATCGCACACATACATAATTTAATAAACTAAGTAAGATAGCAATATACACTACAGGAAGAAGCGGAGAAATAGTGGGAGACACAACAACAAATTGGATAGAATGCGTAAATTCAAGGATATGCAGTTTCTCAGGCAAACAAAACTTGCAATTGTGTATACTCTAAAGGGGATCTGCAAGTTGATTTCTAAGCTTCTAAATGTAACGATGTGAAGACACGTGGTTTAGTGGTTAGAGTATTCGGCTCGCGATCCTAACGTAGTGAATTCGATTCCTGGCGGCGCACTGTGTCATTGAGCAAGACACATTATTTCACGTTGCTCGTGTCTGCTCAGCTGGCAAAATGAGTAATTAAGTACTCAACTGGTACTTAATTTATCGACGCCGAAAGGATGAAAGGCAAAAGTCGACCTCGGCGGAATTTGAACTCAGAACATAGTGGCAGACGAAATACCGCTAAGCATTTCTCCCAGTGTGTTAACGATTCTGCCAGCTCGCTGCCCTTACCCCTGTAATCGACGGAATGCCTGTAAAATGTAACGAGATTTCCCAGTCCTTTGGATACCATTTAGCCAGTGGCGGCTCATAGACGAAATTAGTGCAGGGGCTGCTTCAGAAAATTTTTAGCCGTTGTTTTAATACTGTGTAAAAGGAAACAAACATATAAAAAGAAAATTTATACATAAACTTGATCGGTTCGCGTTTTAGCCACTGCCGGCTGTAAATGTGCCTTATTTTTCAATTTTTATTGAGGGTTAAACAATTTTTATATAAACAAAATTCGTTTTGCAGACTGACAGATGTCAGTTTTGTATCCCGGTTAATGAATAAAAATTACATTTTTGTCTATCTTAAAACACCTAACGCTATCCCCATTCAACTTCGTACTGAACTGGAAACTTCTGGTACTTCTCGTTCACTAAAAGAAGCAGCTTTGCGGGGTCGCTTTTGTGTACTACTGGTAACATGTAATCCAGTGTACGGTACCACTACTAGGGTCGAGTCATCAACTATGAAATTGATATCTTTACTTGGCTGCTCTGGTGTAGAGGGTTGCAAAAAGTCTAACAGAACAAAGTCAAGGACAGCCAAGCTGCTCTCCCATTTACTTTTGTATCTCGACCACTAGCGTAGCAAGAGGGTGTGCCGTCCCGGGGCAGCCCTTCCGTTTGCCGACCCCGGACCCCACAAAAAACATATATTGCCTACAGCAATAGCCTACAAGAGAATGAAAAGAGCCGCCCAGGGTAGACCACCCCACCTCACTCCAGCTACGCTAGTGATCTCGACTGTATATTTCTTGCCAGAACATTTATCTAAAAGTGGAGTAGCTAGGGTCCCTTAACCGTGGTGAAGGTGACTTATCTGCGCCAACCTGCTACTTTGTGACTAAAAAAAAACAAAGATCAGTGGAATAAACTCACAGGAAAATGAGTTGTGACAGCTTAAAAGGGGGTTTCAGAGACTGGATTTCTTGCAGCTGGAAAGATGGACGGCTTGGTTTGGTTACAGTGAAGGTGGTGATACTACGAAACGTGCATCCACAACACCATTATAAAATTTTATTGCTCCTGAATCTGAAGCGCTTGTTGCTGTTGCAGCTGCCGGGGCCACATGCAGGTCTATGATGGTAAAATTCTTCCATTTACATAAATTCCTCGCTCATGAGCATAAACAGTAGGTGTAATATAGGCACTAACAATGGCAACAATTCTCTGGTCACCTCTATCTTCTGTTGCTGTTGCTCTTTAAAAAAAAATAACCATCAAAGATCTACGACTGAAAGATATCTAGAGGGATCAAGTGATCCACAGTTGAAAGAAAGGATAGCTATTATCGAATTCAGAAAATTCAGAATACACATGTATACCTATTTCTATTTAAATTCAGAAACATCCTGCTGGAATATATATTCATTTTGATTTTGTGGGATTTTTAAAAAATTAAAATAAATGCCGCATTTTCATTCAAGCGAGAAATTATATT
This sequence comes from Octopus bimaculoides, assembly GCF_046866305.1. Taxonomy (NCBI): domain Eukaryota; kingdom Metazoa; phylum Mollusca; class Cephalopoda; order Octopoda; family Octopodidae; genus Octopus; species Octopus bimaculoides. The sequence goes on along the minus strand of NC_142940.1, from coordinate 49,786,341 downwards.
TTTTACATCTAAAATAGTAATGCAGTTTCAAAGAAATAAATGCACAAAATCAAAAATTCAGCAAAATAATGTATTTAGCTTTTTCATCAAGATAGATTTTAATTTCCAAATCATGAACAAATTCTATAGAGTTAATATTGATAAGTTCAAAGAGGGAAAATTAAACTCCAGCAAAAATAATGATTGGTCCTGCAAAACATGCCTTACGCTGATAATATCGTAAATTCAGCAAGACAGACTATTAGTTTTTCCTGTAATGAAATGTATTAATTTCAAAGTGTGATACCGTAGTTAAAAAGGTTCGGTTCCACTACGCGATGGGTACCTTGGGTAGGTGATGACTACTGTTGACTCGGCTTAACCAAAATCGTGTAAAATTTGGTAGAGAACAACTGTGCAGACACACAGATGTGTGTGCGTGTGTGCACTTGTCTGTATCAGCGAGGAAGAGCAGAGTCGGTGTGTCGAACAAAACTATAATATGATATTTAGTTACGTTCTATTCTATAAGGTTGACTTACCCAATTATACTTCCCAGACGAAGTACAGGAATCGATATAATTGCCTAAAATCCGCCAAAGCGATGCCCCAGCATAGCCATCTTTCAATGACAGAATCCAGTAAAGGAAGAAAGTTCATAACTATAGCATCAGTAGTAGAATTCATTCAATAATTTAAGGAAGTAGGCGGCGAGCTGGCAGAAACGTTAGCACGCCGGTCGAAATGCTTAGCGGTATTTCGTCTGTCTTTACGTTCTGAGTTCAAATTCCGCCAAGGTCGACTTTGCCTTTCATCCTTTCGGGGTAGATAAATTAAGTACCAGTTGTGTACTGGGATCGATCAAATCGACTGGCCCCCCTCTCGCAGAATTTTGGGCCTTGTGGAACCCAAATATCGGGTTTCTTAACCAGTCCAATGCATTTTAAATGATTTTCAATTGTTGTGTGTGATACATTTAACCTCTCTGCAATCTCTCGCACAATTATATGACAATCAGATTCAATTATGGCTTCGATTCGGTCGTCATCTTTGAGTGAAAAATCTCCAGAACAGAACTTTTAAAACCATTTCTGAGACGTGCGTTCTGTTAAGCAATCAACACCATAAACTTCAAATATCTCTTTGTGAGCCTCAGCAGCTTTCTTGCCTTTACGGAAATAAAAAATGCAAAATATGGCGAAAATGTTCGTTTTTACACTCCATCTTAAAAATGACACTGAACTAACAGCTGTAAACAAAATTACGCGCAACCTGTTTCTAGCTTAAGCTAAAAGTAATGGCTATTGAAAGTCAAAAGGAAAAGTCATAACATTAAAAAAAGTCATTAAAAAATGGTAACTATTTTCGAAAAACGAAATTACTTTCTTGCCAACCCAATATCTTTCTATCTATACCTCTGTCCTGGCCTCTACTTCACTGCTATACCCTTCTGTCCCTTCCTCCTTGTTCCACTTCCTCCCTCCACCATCCTCTCTGCTCTCGTGTGACCTGTGGTCAACTTTCTTTTCACTCCAGCCGCTGTGAAGGCAAGACGAACTACTAGCGTTCTACCTCAGATTTGCGTTTGGTCGTGCGGCTTTTGAATGTTGTTTTCACTGTCCATTTTTTCCTGTCTTGGTTTGTGTTTGCCACCTTGGAATCCTCTGTGTAGTGGGTTGATCCACTACTCAGGAAGAGACTATTCTAGAGTACGTTCTGTCTTATCTTCGAAACGTCTAGATAGAATAGAGACAGCTGATGAAGGGATATTCCAAGTGGCTTTCCGTTTTCCTATGTGTTCGTTCCGTTGTCTGTAGTTTATTGTTCTAACGTCCTGTACCCTGATATGCATATATATACACATGTAGATGTAAGTATGTACATATATGTGTGTATACATGTATATATATTCCTTGTATTATATATATATATATATATATATATATATATATATAATACAAATAATAAATGAGTATATGCATATATACGTACATGTATGTACATACTTACATCTGCCTGTATATATAGATGCATATCTGAGTACAGGACATTGCAAACAAAGCGTAGACAAAATGATAAACGAGTACAGAAAACACACAGGCCACATAGAGAACATCTCCTGCATCAGCTCCCCCCATTCTAACACAGGCGTATAAACAATATCTTATTAACATTATTCCAGTTCTCTTTCTGAAGATTCGAAAGAAGAAACTGTAGCAATATTATCATTTGTTTGTACATAGTACAATTTTGTTATATTTGATACTAAATTTTTAACTGATGAGTCCCAAAAGTTTATCCCCGCCATAAATAATAGCCTGTTTTGGAAAATTCATTATTCTATTCTCGTATAGATATTTCTCACTTGTGTTCATTTGATATATATATATATATATATATATATATATATATATATATATATATATATATACATACACACACCATAACTTTGTTTTTTAAGCATATCGCATGTACTAGAAACTTACGAGGCGTTTGACAAATATAAAAACAAAATCCAGTTTATTTTTAGTAAATCGTTAAGCAGTTCACTTCTGATTAATTAATGGAATTTAAACTGTCTTAGCGAAGAAAATAATATGTTTACATATTTGATTGGACAAAGTGCCTAAGCTGAAATCTGCTTATCATGATTGGTGACAAAAAAAGTTTTTAAATGTTTGCCATATATTAATGTCGACGAATCAGTAATATGACGACATAGATGAACTTGTCCACTGGCGCATGTCTATTTACAGGCCAATATTGTTTCTAATTACTACTGTAAAAATATACGACATGGAAAGACCTTAGCTAAAAAACAATTAGTTAAGAATTAAAATAGCAGTCTTGTATTTGAAATATTGTTTTTCTAATGGAACATTCGAATATTTCCGATAAATTACTTTTCAACACTTGTTAATTTAGTAACGAAAATTCATTTTTTTAAATCTAGTTTTTTTTCTTCAATCGTTCGGGTGCGTAAAAAGTAAGTCTCTTGGGTACATTTATCAAGGTTTCAAATTAGTAAGATGAAACTTAATGACGTGCGCTTTAAGAAACAAGCCTTCTCCCTTTGCTACCTCAGAGGCTTAACGAAGTTGGCCAACCACGTCAGAACTCGTGCGGGGTGGGAGCTTAAAATAACAGGAAAATGGGCACACGTGTAAAAGAGATTTTCCCTATGTAAACACAGTCTTCATTGGTTCTTGACGAGTGTGATTTGTACAATACGGAAAATAATGGCTCTCATATTTATTAAGGTGCAGGTGAGGAAACACTGACTCGAGTTTGATTACAACGAGCCAACAAGGAAACAAACCTCTGCACGAATACTCGATCTGCTAGAAATAGCAGTAAAATCTTCAAATTACACCCTGCAGTCATTAAAAGAAAAGGGATCATTATAGTTGGATTGTCTTTGTTATTTTTTCGAAGCAATAACTCTTTTTACTTGGTCAGACATGAAAGAACATGTCTTACCATACATCGACTTTTAAGATTAATGCCTCACAAATACTGAAAAGACAGGTAATAACTGTGTTGATTGTTTGAGAATAAACGAAGCAACTGTGGTAGGAAAGACTATGGAGGTGAAATTCCATAATTTAAGAGAATTCAGGCAAAAAGTTGAGATATTCAACTTTTTTTTGAACGGTCTAACGTGTGAATGTGAAACAACCTTAACCTAGAATCGAAACAAAAATCGCAGATTTGGTCCGTGTCAACATACAACAACGATTTGTAAGAGACAAAAATAGCATCTTAGTCTACTTAAGCATCGGTATTACCGCAATACAAATTCTTAAGCCATGGTTAACAGAGAGACAGATCTGTCTGCATTCATACGTGAGCTGAAGTCTGTGTATTTACAAGAATGGTTTAATGCTGAGCAAGCAGATCCTTGAATAATGGTGTATGTGTGAGTGTATGTGTAATCCATTCCCTTGAAAACAAACTTGATGTTTGTGTTTTGGGAGATATTTGGTGTGTGTGTGTGTGTATACGTGCCCATATGTATGTGTGTTACAGTCACACACCAAGCACAGCATGTATTCTTCGCAGCTCGATATCAAATATCAAAAATATTGTCTTTTGGATTATATTATCGGATTTATTGTGGAAATACTTGGTAAAAGTAGTTTACTTTTGCTTCGCCCCAGAAAAACAAAGAACAAAAAACAGACAACAATATAGTTTCAACATAGTACGGTTTCTGTGGTAAATTATTTTAAGACCTGATTTAACGGCAAGAAAGAAAAAAAAGAGCAAAAATAGTCCGACACAGGCTCAGTATAAAAAAAGCAGGCAGGATGCCATCACATTTTGAGCAAATAAAGAAAGTGTTTGCTAAAATGGTTAGCTAAGGAAGAAGCCACAAACAGAATTGTTGTTGCAAGCACTAAACTGTTATTTAAAATTTTCTGAAGTACCGAGTAAAAAGGGGAGGAGAGGAAATAGTTAAACACTGTATTCAATTTTTCAATGTTTTTCTACTCTTCTATCGCAATTTTTATTTCATATATCTATTTTCAAAACCTCTCCAAATTATTAAAACAAACAAAACACTCATTTACATCCAACCAGCTAATTTCAAAATAGAAATAATTAAGTTGTGCGTGTAATAATACATTTCTCCACATATATAGGGGTTTGTTTTGTAGATTGAATAAAATCATAGATGACTGGTGACTCGTACTTATTTTACAGGCCTTGGGTGGATGAAAATCAAAATTGACAGTCGCAATCTGGACTTAAGATGCAAAACTGGTAAAAGAAAATATATGATATACAGAATTCTTCATATTTATCTCTTCCTTCTACAGTTTCTGTCACTCTACTTCCTCATATCCCTAAATAAAATAATTCTTTGTTATAGCCACAAGGTCCGAATCTTTTTCTTCTTCTGTGGTGAGATGCTGTCAATAACGTCAACCCAAGTACCCAAATGTTACTTAATTTATCGACCTCGAAAGGATAAAGGACAAAGTCGAACTTGGAGGCATTTGAACTCAGAACGAAAAACTGGAAGAAATGCTGCTAAACATTTTGTCCGTCACGGTATCAATTCAGCCAGCTCGCTGCTTCATCCTTCAATTAATAATCACGAAACGTACAACGAAACTTTAACACTTTATATTTCAATAATAATATTAAGAAATAATGCAAGATTGAATATGGCGGTATAAGCGTGTTTTAAAAGACTCTTCTTCCATGAAGTAATTGTTTCAGTTTCAACGTAATTGTTATTACGACTCTTCCATGATGTAATTGTTTCAGTTTTAACGTACTGTCTCATATTAAGTCACTGAGCAAACAAGTACAACTCCGAAATAAATGAATAATATTCACATGAAATAATTATAAGAGGTTAGTCACCTCAGTTGTTTTCTTTATTCATAGAACATTTATAGAATAATGTTGTAAATGTATCCATAATACCGAAGTTAATTAGGGACTCTGTGGACTGGCAATAAATTATGAATGATAGGGGTTCAGTTAAGAACAACCTCTACAAAAGATTATTACTTTATCTCATATCACTTACATCATTGATAGCTTTGAGAACGGCATGAACGTCACACAATCTAATTTCGTGCATATGCTTGTAACGGATATTCTTCTGGGGGGAAAGTAATGTGTGTCATAGCGTTAAACTTTCGAACAAAATATGCGACCAGCTTTCGATTCCCATTTGGAGCCATTTCACATCGTTTACATGTCTAATGTCCCCGAGAAAGATATGAACATCATATAACTTTATTTCTTCTCCCCTATAAATCTGAAGTCTTCTATTTATTGTGTAAGAAATCAATATTATTATCAAGACGGCCTCTATGGAATATAACCAGCTGCTTGTGATCTTCTATCGGTTCTCGGCTGATTACAATCTGTACTGTATATTTTGTAATCTTGGGAAATAAATATTTTATCTTTTACAATCTCAAGAGAAACCAAACACCTAAATGACGAAATATCAGCTGCGTGCTGCGAGTGAAAGTAGTTTGCTAATTCAGGGTTTGACACCACTAAAGGATTAGTTTGGGGACTTCCTGCAATTCAGGTTCCTGAAGAAGCAGAGATACCGAATGAAATTACTAACAGAAGTAGAAAAACAATAATAAATCATAAGAGCAGACTGAGAATTTCTCTTCCTTCCTTTCTTCTTTTTCTCTCGTAACGTGAAGGGAAAGTGTAAATTGTTCCGAATTAAAAAGAGAGAATGAAATCGAACCTAAGACTGCGAGAGCTCAGCATTTATTTAATGAAGCATATTGAAGCCGGTCATTAATTATTTATTCCAACCAAAAAGCCAAACACACACACATCAAAACAAGGCCACAAGAAGAAAACTTTAGTCCCTGTTCGACTCTAATTTGATTAGAAGTTAATCCGGCTAAATCCTTGGATAAGATTGCATGACTATCCTATCATTTTGACAGTTTGTAATTTCAATGACTTAAGAAGTGATGATATAAAAAACGAAAGAAACAGGGAAAGGTTAGAAAAAAAGATAAAACACACAGGCATACACGCATCAGTAGTATGTAGCGAATGACACCGACTACAAACACCCCGCCTTTCTAACCGCTTCAAATATATCATTTCGAAAAAGACCCCAGGGGTTAATGGATGCTGTTGTGATTGACATTTCTATATTTACTGCTCCTGCTTTACAAATGCTCCATGTTTTCTTTCCACCAAACATTTGGCAGCTATCTCTGCCCAGTCCCCACTCCATCCAACTTATCCCCTTTCTACTACTGTTCCTTACAAAAGTAAACTTTAAAAATATCATCGATACGTTACAAAATAACTGAACTTGATTAGGTTGATAAATGCGCGCACGCACACACACGCACTCGGACAATGTACAGATGCAATGTACATGTATATTCATGCTATGATACACTATGAACACATACACAGATTTCATTAAAGTTTTAGGCATCCGTAAAAACCATAAAGACTCGCATATATATATATATATATATATATATATATATATATATATATGTGTGTGTGTGTGTGTGTGTGTGTAACGTGAGCACACACGCACCCTCATATATTACACATGCAAGTAAACACATAAAACATTTAAACAGAAATAAGACAATGTTTAAAAAATACAAGCATCTCTCTCTTTCTCATTCTCACCCTCTTTCTCATTCTCATTCTCTTTCTCACACATGCACACATACTTTCCCTTTCTCTCTCTCTCTCTCCCCTAAATTAAAATTAAAAATTTAAGCAAAGTCCAAGCATTGCTAAAGGATACTCTCAAGAGTCCTAATTTGGAAGGGATTTTAACCTTTTTAAAATTTGGGTCATAATTAGAGGACATTTTTGGCATTCTAGACTAACAAATATTAATTTATGCTCACTCTCTCACTCTCTCTCTCTCTCTCTCTCTCTCTCTCTCTAAATTGTTATTTCCTAAAATGTTTAAAATTTAAAATAAGTTGTCTTTCGGTTTATTCCCAATGTTCAGATGGAGACTTATCCATGACAGCAAGCCAGGGGACATACAGAAATGCACAGACAAAGGGAAAGGGCAACTGTCAGACGAGCATAGGCAATGTGGAATATTTGACAAACATTTTTTATTCATAAACTTTAAAAACAAAAAACAAAAAAACAAAAAAATTTACTTCATTTAATTTAACTATCCATGGGTCACAAACAAAGGAATCCACTGGGCGCTGGGTAGAAAAAAACTGGATGTAAAATATTTTAATTATATAATGAAACTTGAGATGACACAAGGGTTGAATAGGAAGATGAAGAAACGAGAGAATAAATAGAACACAGTGAATGGGAAAACGGTAATGAAAAAAAGAAATAATGGAATACTAAATGATATTGCTGAATTAAAATTTCAAATATTCAAGAATATGTGAGATGAAAATGAATTTTATAACCAAGAAGAATGTTGGACTAACGGCGAAAATTATGAGTGATTAATCACCAGTGTTAGCCTCAAGAGTCGCAGGTGATTGACATGGTAAGGACAACTCACCAAACAGTCAATGGTTCGCGTTCTGCTAACAGTGCTGTGGTATGCTATGACCTCTTTTATTTTTTCCTGAACCCTAAGATTCATAAGGTGGACTACTCGGTTCCCATGACGAATAAGTAGTCGAGATTACAGCATTCCCCCACATCCCACATCAAGGGATGCCGGCCCGTTGCAGAGTTCAAGGCAACCAATTTTGAGGGAGGGACAAGCCGATTGACCCCCCCCCCACCAGTACTTGATTGGTACTCTGAAAGGATGAAATGCAAATTTATCTTCTACAAGATTTAAACACAAAATCGAAAGAGCCAATCTACCTTGAGCATTTTGTTCGCCGTGCTAACAATTCTGTCAGCTAGCCACCTTATACTATATCGCAAATGTGAAAGACGCAGTTCACCTAACTGTAAATAGGTACAATGAGGAGGAAGAAAACCACTAAACAGTCAACTGATAAACATATTTTGTTAGCTTTCAATGTTGAGCTCATTTTTTCGTGAGGTCTGAAAATAAAACAAATCCAGTATATCCTTCGTTGACTCACATAAAATCTAAAGCTTCAATACTATTCCAGCAAATTAAGCAATCTATCTTGTGATACTTAGTTACGTTCCTTTACGTTTCCGTTCGATCTCCTGTCAAGGTCGATTAAATTTATTGTACTCGCTTGTCTAAAACGTAACTTTGAGCCTGTGTGAGCCATTATTATTAATATTAGCGATGTGACAAAATGTTTGACAGTATTTCTTTTGGCACTTTAGGTTCTGAGTTTCAACGCCGCCGAAGTCGACTTTGCCTTTCATCCTTTTGGGGTCGATAAAATAAGTACCAGTTGAGTTACAGGGATCGATGTATTTCCGGCTTTGTGCCTATAGTAGAAGTGCTTACCGGCATGTCGTTCGTCTTTGCGTTCTGAGTTCAAATTCCGTCGAGGTCAACTTTGCCTTTCATCCTGTCAGGGTCCGTAAAATAAGTACCATTTAAGCATTAAGGCCGATGAAATAAGTACCAGTTGCGCACTGAGGTTTATGTAATCGATTACACTCCTCCCACCCAAAATTTCAAACATCATGTCCATTGTAGAAAGGATTATTCGTAGTGTATAAGCTCCGGGTAAAAAATAGTTTTCTTCCAGGATTAATATGTGGAAGTGGATTTTTTGTGTTAGGATTTCCTTCTTCACCAAGGGACTAACGGTAGAACTGGGGGGTCTACCTCATTACCTGGGGTAGCAGCAAGGTCTGTCTTTAGACATTTTTTAAAGCTGCTACTTATTTTGACATTTGCAACATTTACACGTTGCGAGACGGCTATCTCAAGATTTCACTACTACAGTGTTGATACACTCCGTCGCTTACGACGTCGAGTTTCCAGTTGATCCGATCAACGGAACAGCCTGGTCGTGAAATTAACGTGCAAGTGGCTGAGCACTCCACAGACACGTGTACCCTAAACGTAGTTCTCGAAGATATTCAGTGTGACAAGGCTGACCCTTTGAATTACAGGTACAACAGAAACAGGAAGAAAGAGTGAGAGAAAGTTGTGGTGAAAGAGTACAGCAGGGTTTGCCACCATCCCCTGCCGGAGCCTCGTGGAGCTTAAGGTGTTTTCGCTCAATAAACACTCACAACGCCCGGTCTGGGAATCGAAACCGCGATCCTATGACCGCGAGTCCACTGCTCTAACCACTGGGCCATTGCGCCTCCACAGTACCAACATAAAGAAGTAATAAACAACAGCATTATGTTTTACTATGCTTCGATTTAGTTTTTATAGAATTAGTTTTCATGCAAGGAAAAGAATAACGGGTTTTCTGTTATACCGGAAAATGAATAATGCGTTGTAAGAGAGAAGTGTAAAATGGCCCACGCAACTAACCAGTAAAATCATATAAACAAATAAATGTCTAAATAAATAATCGGACAATATAATCAAGGATTGAACTCGCTAATTTAGTAAAGATCCTCAGAAGGTCAGAGTGACATCGCTTCGAGAATATTCATTACAAACAAATCTTTAAAGACTTCCCCACCCCTTTTTAAAATTAAATTCCACAAGGCAGGAAGGAAAAAAATGGAAAATAGAGAACTTTTAATGCTGAAATCGCAAAATAAAGATATAAAATATAAAAGATCTGAAAAGATAATGGCAGGTGAGGAGGCGGGGGAGGGGGAGAGAAAGAAGAAGCAAAATGATGCCTATACTATAGCTTACACTTCACAGGGAGACGGAATTAGATTGAGTTGTTGACAGTGTAACTTAAACCTTGGAGCACACCTTTGGGCAGAGAGACACGAAAAAGTAATGAAGGATATTGGTGGCGGAGATAATCCAAGGGTTAACTAAAATAGAAGTTTTATTTTTCCTCCCTTGAATTTTCTATTTTCGCTATTATTATTATTATTATTATTATTATTATTATTATTATTATTATTATTATTATTATTATTATTATTTTCTTTCTATTTGTTTACACTTCATTTGAAAACTGTCCTGGCAACAAGCAAAACACCGAAAAATGAATTCAATAATAATAATAATAATAATAATAATAAAGAAACGGAGGTAGGGTTTTAAGATTGATGTGTGTATGTGAGTGAGTATGGGGGGGGAGTGATCAGTGTTTACATAACTTCTCTAGCTTCATTACCCTTGGCAATAATACGAAAGAAACATCAAGAAGTCCTAACCACAGATGTCTATTGCGAAGGCAAAGGGGGAAAAAAAAACACGAAAACAAATAAATGTGTAGAGTGAGATTATGTGGTAAGCTATACAGGATAAAAAAAAATCAAGGAAACCTATAGTATGAAGAGGAAAAGAACAGCATTGAAAACTCTCAAGGTGCGTGTGTGTGTGTATATATACATATACACACACATACATATAAAGATGTATGTATTTACATATATATACATACATTTGTATATGCATGTATATATATAGACATTTATATATTCATATAGATATATACATATATCTATATATATATATGCATATATGTGTGCGTGTGTCAATATATAGGTATGTATGTATAGGCACATACAGACGTGTGTAGACCTGCCTTTCAACAAAACACAAATATATAACCGAAAACTAAAGATGCAAAATACATGACAACTTGCTTCTGGCAAAACTTTCTCACTCAAGTTGAATATCTTATATTTTCTACATTTTATTTTATTATCCATCTGATTGTGCTTATATTTCTAAAATCACTGAGCAATAGTATTGAGCAACAATGTTAGGGAGAGAGAGAGAGAGAGAGAGAGAGAGAGAGAGAATGTGTGTGTGTGTGTGTTTCCGATTGAAACTTTCTGACGTTACTTGAAGTTTCACGAATATTCGATCAGTTAGTTTGATATATTGACCTATAATGCAAAAATACCTTTGTTCAAGATGGTGTACAGTTTAAATATATCCACAATTAGTGTAAGGATCGTCTTTGTACTAATTAATATGCACTTCTCCGCTTCACATAATGAATAAAATAAGAAAAAGTCAACACCAGAAAAGATGGATCTTATAACAAAATTGCAAGCCACCGTTAACAATATACAAATTAAATAATAGCTAACTAGCTGCATTACAGGAACGAAAGAGAAAAATACTTTTAGTTATACTTCCATTTAAAAAAAAACTACAAAATTCAGACCTTCAAATATATTCCTGTACACGTGAATTTTGAATTGCAACCTGGTTGAGCCAATCAACGACACATGAGGCAACAAAAAAATTATCTCCGGTCTAGGATGTATTGTATTATTGGCACTCCGTCGCTTACGACGTCGAAGGTTCCAGTTGATCCTATCAACGGAACAGCCTGCTCGTGAAATTAACGTGAAAGTGGCTGAGCACTCCACAGACATGTGTACCCTTAACGTAGTTCTCTTGAATTACAGGCACAACAGAAACAGGAAGTAAAAGTGAGAGAAAGTTGTGGTGAAAGAGTACAGCAGGGTTCGCCACCATCCCCTGCCGGAGCCTCGTGGAGCTTTAGGTGTTTTCGCTCAATAAACACTAACAACGCCCGGTCTGGGAATCGAAACCGCGAGTCCGCTGTCCTAACCACTGGGCCATTGCGCTTCCACCTAGGATATTAAGCATGTTTTATATTAGATCGAGTGGTCGAATTTTATTCATGAAAATTAAAGTAACGACTGAAGAGAGCAGACAAATATAATTCGTTTTGTATTGAGTACTTTTCTCTCTCCCTTTTACACACACACACACACAATGATACATGGTTTGTCTATTATCTTCGGTGAGACACATGTAAGATGGCGTTATTAAACACAATTTATTTGTTTAACCTACTTTCAGTTTTGTTTACACACACATACACACACACATATGCATATACGTATCTCTCTCTCTCTCTCTCTCTCTCTCGTTAGCTATTTATCATGAGATCAGTTATGGCTATGAGAATGAAAAGATAATTCCAGTTGGTTCAAACTGTTAAACTGCTTATGCAACAAATGTTATTTCTCAAAGAACTATATATATGTAATCAAAAGGCTATCAAGAGATTTGAAACAGATAAATATCGTGTCAGTTCGATACACGTTGACAGCAACAATTGTCTTTCCCCAACAATTACGTTTCCTGTCAGTAGAATATTGTTGAAAGACACTTATTAATCAATATTTATTTATTCAGATATGCAAATTAATCACTGATCCTTGATAAACAACTGCATGGATCTCAATTGAAATCACTTTTCTTTTCCTTTTTATTGACGTTCATCGATAAACGTGTAAAATAGAAAACCTTTATGCGATTGCAAAATAGCTAGAAATAGAAGCCAGATCTCACTAAAACCACATACCTCCACCTTTAAAAAACACACAATGGATGTTTTAGTCTTAAAATAGCTGTATCTGGGGAAAAAAGGTAACGGCCAAAATTCGAACGCTTTAAACAATATATACATGCTTATTCAATCTTAGGGTTGATCTAGGTCTAAACAGCAACTCTCTCTCTCTCTCTCTCTCTCTCTCTCTCACACACTATATTTGATGGCATAAAAGACAGATATATTAGACGTACAGGCATATTAGACGCATCCAAATTTTAGCAGTGAATAGCATTTTAGCATTCAGGTTACTCTGTCAAATGGAATACTTAATTATTAACATTGTTTCTAATGAATTATGCATTAACTCATAGCTTTGAGATTTTGAAGATGTGATTGTATATTTTTAGAAGGATGTCGAAGGTTAGCTGTGAGAAGTCAGATCTGATCGGTTCGAACATAAAACAAGTAGAACATCTGGGCCGGATATAGCCTATTTAAATGCTAAAGAATTAAAACTTATACAGAAGGCCCAATTTCGCATTTAGGATCCGGTGCGGGGTTTTCTTTTGTGATTTTATACTTTTGTAGGAAAAGAGAGTGTCTTATACGCCATCAAATTCGGTTATAAACACGTACTTACCCCGCACACGCACACAAACACAAACACACACTCACACAGAGCCGGCGCCCCGGGCAAGCTGAATTTCGGCCTGTACAAGCTGACGATGGTGGAAATTTCCTTGTCCTTGTCACATCCACCTTGGCGCCCCGGGCGACTGCCCAAGTTGCCGGTACCTTGAGCCGGCTCTGTGTGTGTGTGTGTGTGTGTATATATATATATATATATATATATATATATATATATATATATATATATATATATATATATATATATATATATATATATATATATATTCACACACACACTTGATAATCCTTTATCAGAAATTCCGAAATCTGATAACTGTCACTGTCAAATTCTGAATTTTTTTCAAAGGATAGGCCCCACAAAAGCAAAATTCCAGAAAGCGCTTAGAAGATTCTCTGAAAATTAGCCCGACGAGTTGTCAGCCGTTGAATGTGACGCGATCTGCCCTGGGTTGGGTGAAAGTGTAATACACGGATTTGTTTTCGATTAAACATGAAATGTTTTATAAGAAAAATCGTTATAAGTGTTAAAACTTGACAAGTGTCAAATTTATATAAAAACTACCTCCACGTTCTATGGATGGACTCTTTTATGAATATAAAAAGATAACATATTTAAGTTTAGATTCCATATACATGCTGTCGCTAATGTGCAGTTCGTGTCGATCCATAAGTGCTATGGTGACTAGGGTCAAACGCACGAAAACTTGAAGAATAAGGAAAATAATGCCGTTTACCAACACAGTTATGAATGTGCGCGCATTTTAGCCGTTCTCGGCATTTCATTTTGCTTTATCAATTTGCGATAGTGAGCAAATTACAGTAAAAGCCAATTAATTATTGTAAGGTTGGCATATCGTTCTTGATTTCTAGTTGTAACCACTCAATTTATTTAATATCTGTCACATTTTAAGTTATCCTTCCTATTTGTTAAGACACGAGTATTTCATTCTTTCAACTGAATAAAGAAAACGAGGCAAGAGTGGCTTTTGTGTAACATAAGAATATCTAATTGTAAAACTTATTTTGTTGAATAATCAGAATCTGCAAAACTATTCAATTATTAGAAAGATGTTTTTTTTTAATATACACAAAATAATAGAAGAAACTCAGCTGTAGTTTGAAAGTGAGATTATTAAGTGGTAAATATATATAGCATTTCTTTCATTCTGTAATATACTTAAACCAATTACAACCTCGATCTATAGCCGGAAAAAATGTCGCTAAACATTTTGCCCGGCATGCTTAACAATTCTGGCGGTTTGTCGCCTGAACACCGAGTTAATTTCCTTGTAGTATACAGTCACATCCTTTCACGTTCCGAATTTGCTTTGGTTGATCTTTTACCTGTCATTAGAATTTGTGATCTTATGCGAAAGTTAGTAATCCTCATTTTTTAGAAAGCGATTAGTTAAAATAGTCCAGTATCAAACGAAGATGTTTTACGATATCTTTGAGTTTTGTATTCAAATTCAGTTCAGAATAAACTTTGCCTTTTATCCTTCAGGTAGCAGCAGAAATCAATATAATAATTACCAGTAATATGCTAAGGTTGATTCAATCAACTGCGCATACGAATCCAACAAAACTGAACTTACGGGTAATCAAAAGAAATCATTTTTACAAGTCTATACTCTTTGGGTTAAACGAGTTTGACCTGGGTTTCAAATGTTTTAGGAAACCAATTCAAGACAATAATTGGTTGATTCTTCTGAAAAAAAAAGGCTAAAAGAAGGAAAGAAAATATATATAAAAAATGTTATCGAATAAAATCAAGAGCTTTTATCTATTTTAGATAAATAGTGAAATACCAGTGAATGCAGAAATACAAGGAAGTATTGATTTCTAGGTAGAAATACTGGTTTAAACCCCTATTTCTTTAAACTACAATCAACAGTCTATGTTTTGTTAGCAACTACTTATCGAGGCTTTGTAGATGCTGATATTTACAACTGGTTCTAAAAATATTTCCTCAGAATTGAAAATGTCAGCTTCCTTTTCCAAAGTCAAAGCAATTAGATCCTTAAAGAGTAAAATACTGGGAACTAAACCTTTTTTTTTTTTTTAATATTTAAATAAATAAAATTTGAAGTATTTTGTTGAAATCAAATAATTCTGAAATATAAGTAATAAAGACACATCTGATAAAAGTTGCTTTTCGATAATAATCGTAATAATAATCGTAATAATAATCGTAATGTGTATTATTAGAAGCGTAATTTCTTTTTTTTTTTTTTTTTTTCAGTTCGTAAGGAAATTAAATTTTTCAAAGTTTTTCCCCAAAGCACTTTCTCTTTAAAGTAAAAATCTGTGGTTCCTTAGAAAGATGAAATATTAACTGATGGTTGAGGAAAAGTGGTTATCTAAAGTGTGAACTGTTAAACTGACGAACCTGATGCATAAAGTTAAATCAAAGTTCTTTGGGCTTTTTTTTTAATCCCTCGGGTGATGGACAGTGAAACAAGCATTAGGTTGACGTATTTGAATTTGAAGAGCAATCATCAACGTAATACAAAATTTGTAAAGAAAACTTCAGCTTCGTTGAAATTTTCTCCACAAATTCTATACTGTGATTAGCATTCGGCAGGTGAAACAAATAAGATTACAGGTACCCATACGAATATATGATACCCCTTAAATATGGAAATACGATATATATATTGTGGTATTTTACTGAAAAGAAATAGAATGGAAGAATAAAATGAGGAAGGAGGAGCTGATAAGTGAAAGAAAACGAAGAATGGAAGATCCAGTCAGATTGGCGAAATAGAACAAAAGCGCGAACTAGCGATACAGGACGCAAGAATGAGTGAGAAGGAACTAATTAGAACTCCAGAGACAAAACGAAAGAAATAGCGAGAGAGACGGAACGAAAGAAAGAGTTACAGAGACGGTACAAAATAGAACGTCAGTGAGAAAGAACATAGGAAAGAGAATGCAAGAAAAACGGAGAGGAAAATATAGCGAGTGTGTGTGTGTGTGTGTGTGTGTAACAAACAAAATGAAAACTAAATAAAAATTATTAAAAAAAAGGCATCAAAAGTTGAAGGGGGAAAAGTGAGATAAAAGAATATCTTCCACTGAAAAATGAAAATGCAAAATGTAAAAAGGACCACAAAAATAAAAAAAATGGGGTGCAAAATTAATAGCATTTACTTCATACATAGACTACAGAGATGAAACAGCTACTGTTATCACGACCACCACGACCACCACCATCATACATATTTTTTTCTTTCCCCCTCATTAATTCTAAATAATAAGGTAACCTGTATAGAAAAATAGAACCCTAAAGGGTCTTTAAACGCACGCGCACATCTGTACGTACACACACAAATCTGATTATATAAATACATATACATCTGTATAAATATATGTATACATAAATCTGTACACACAAATCTGAGATTGTGTATGGTGCATGTATGTGTTTGTACAATGTATGTACGTGCTTGCTTGCATGCATGCATCTGTACAAATGCACATATACCTTTATATGTACACGTACATATCTGTATGCACACACAATTATTAAAAAAAAAAAGAGAGAGAGGTGATTGGTAGGGGGGGGAAGAAAACAGCAGTAAGATATAACAAGTTCCTCTCGTTGCTAATAACATGGAATGCTAAGGGAGACACAAGCTTGTACATGCGAAGAAGGTAGAAAACAAAGATTAAAGCGCAACAACTGCAAGAAGAGAACAGAAACAAGAACTGTTGCTATTACTACTACTGCTGCTGCTGCTGCTGCTGCTGCTACACCTTCAACAAGGTAAGAAGGAAAAGAAAAAAAAAGACAAGTAAGAAGGAAAAGAAAAAAAAAGACAAGTAAAAAGAAAAAAAAAAATACACAGAAAGA
>NC_142940.1:49734456-49768540 GCF_046866305.1 Octopus bimaculoides | reverse complement strand
CAGAGCTTCGATGTACGTCTAAACTAAACGCTGAACTTGTAGCTAATACTCACCTTACTGACATCTCTATGTATGGCTTGCGAAGCTCTTACAATCCATTCATCTACAGCTAGTTTCCCTTAGCAACCACCACACTACAGAACGTGGTACTATTCTGTCAAAGGCATTCACCAGTTTAACGAATTCTAGGCATAGTGGCTTGCTCTTTGCGAAAACCTCTGTGGTTGTCCTACGAGAAAGAGAAGATCTATGGTAGCCTCTTCTGATACAAATCCGGGCTGCGTCTCATCAAGGCTAATTTTGGTCCAAATCAAACGTTTTATCGTTTGTCTATTACTTGGTCTACCTGTTAGATGTATCCGTAGTTGTTTCTTTAAAGAGCATACCTTTCAACTTTCTAGCAGTTCATTCAACGCCAAATAAATCATTAGAAATTACTCATTCCTGTACTACACATTTGACTATATAAGTAATTAGCATGTCACCTTTCGCAGGATGTTTTCAGCATCTCAGTGACAACCCAGATGGTCCGGCTTCTTTCTCTGGCTTTCTATCTTTAACGTCTTATGGCACACCATGTACTTGAAGGTAGTCAACCTCTCTCCCACTTTTGTTAACATTTTCATGCCCCTTTTCTTAGCGTCGTTAAAAGCAAGTGCACCATCATTATGCACATGCTATTAACCAACGGCATCCAGGAACAACTCACGCCTGTGATACATTGCAGACACTGGTAAAAACTCTTATTTTCTGTCCCCCCCCCCCCTTGCTAAGTGTATCTGACGAGTAAGCTTCTCTTCTCCTTGTCTGGTATTGTCCCTTCCCTTTTCCTTCTATTCTTTCCAGGCCCGTCTCTTAGTTTTTATGGTGATCTATAATTATACAGCAGTTGTACTTTCCTCTTGGCTAGAACCTTGCTCCATTCACAGATCGAGCTTGTGGTTCATTTTAAGCTGTTTTGTAGAAACTTCTATGTTATAAATTAATTTTTTACTCTCCTCCTCAACATAGGCATCACCTAATACTTTGAACCTATACCTCGCCATAGATTCTTTCAAGTTCCATGCCTTCTTTTTCCAGTCTATCTGATGTTCTAAGGTCTGTCGAATGTAATTAATCACGAAGTTCTTTGGATCATAACATAGGAGTTTAAAACAAGCCGTCTGTAGAAAATTTTGTATGCTATCAGCATACAAAAGTTCTCCTTGCTGAGTCTGGTCAAAATTTAGAGAAGAAATTAATTCCAAATCCTGAAACAAAACCTAACAGAGTGAGGTCTTAAAATAAGCCATCTAAAGACGAAAGTATTAGCGGAAAGAAGATAGAACCCTACTGCCATTTTAGAAGTGATCAATACACAAAAAAGGAGTAAGTGGAAATGCCTTACGGCGTGCCAAATGAAAACATAAGAGATTAAGTGGAATCACAAACAGGCTCACAGAGAAGGACTTCGTATCGAGATGAACAGGAAGTAATTCTTGCATATGTTCAGAAAGCTCCTCAGAACTAGAGGATAGCTTCCGTTATCGACATGATCTAATTAGCAATCGAATGAGGTTATTTCGAAAGCACTTTATTTAGTTTTAAGAACTGAGCGAAGAAAGTTCGAAAGCTTTCACATCTGCTGGAAACAAAGACATTCTCTTTCAGGGTGAAGAGCAGATTGCGAGGTGCTTGTGAA
The DNA here is from genome assembly GCF_046866305.1 of Octopus bimaculoides. Classification (NCBI taxonomy): domain Eukaryota; kingdom Metazoa; phylum Mollusca; class Cephalopoda; order Octopoda; family Octopodidae; genus Octopus; species Octopus bimaculoides. Next base: position 49,766,859 of record NC_142940.1, on the reverse strand, counting down.
TAAAGTGCGATTCTGCATTGTAGAGAAACATGAGCACCGAATGCAGAGGATATGCCAAAGACTGGAAAGAAATGGGGCTCCGCTAGATATTTAATGTTAGTGTGCATAACAAGAGGGCACAAATGAGTAGAAAGAAGACTTGGTTTGAGAGGTATAGGATGAAGTGTTTGAAGACAAATGCAATGTGCATGGAAGATGACAGTCAAGATAAAGAAGCGTCGAGTGATCCAAGTGGAAGGAAGCTGCAGAAAAGAAAAATCCCTCAAAACACAAAACTGTGATGAAAGCTGATCACAAGAGGCTAGACCTGACGAAGGAGTAAACAAAAACCAATAAGTGATGAGATATTGCTGGAAGTCACCTGTTTAACCCTTGTAAGTTTGGAAAAACAGACGTATGATGAAGATGATGATGACAACGACGATGACAAGAATGACGATAAAGATGATGATGAAAGATTTAAAACAGGATAAATCATGTCGATATATAAGACTGAAAAAGGGTCATAGTTGAATGCTTATCTTTAGACTGTATGTGATGTTCATGATCAATTTTCTTTCTTGATAAATTCTGAGATTATAATATAATTGTTATGATATATAGAATAATTATATATAATCATTATCATTAGTAATATTTCGTAAATTTACTAAATGATTTTTCATGTCAGGCATTAGCTTTCATCCACATGATTTCTTTAATAAATAAATATTGTTCCGTGGCATGAAGGAAATTCCTTTGTAATTCTAATCTTTTCTTTATGTCATATCAATTGGCCAAAGTATATTCTAATGTCATCTGTAATAGACTTCATATAAAAAGTATCCTTGATTAATATACTTAATATGTTACTGCATTCTTTAACATGAAAGTTGTCAGTTAAACAAGAACTTATTTGCATATATCACTACATTATACATATATGATGAATATTTAAACACATACATGGGCCAAAGTGTGTGTGTGTGTGTGTGTGTGTGTGTGTGCATGCACGCACGCACACGCATACACACATAAAGACTTTTCTTATGGAAATATCAATTTTCCTTTAACCATGATTTATAGAATAGTGATATTTTCGTATTGCATCACAATGCCTATTCTCATGCAAGATGGTAAGAGGAAGAATATAAAGTTCGCTGAGAGAGAGAGGGAGAGAGAGAGAGAGAGAGAGAGAGAGAGAAAGAGAGAGAGAGAGATAGAGGAGAGAGAGAGAGAGAGAGAGAGATGAGAGAGAGAGAGAGAGAGAGAGAGAGAGAGAGAGAGAGAGAGGGGGGTGTTTTATGATTACACATACATATTCATCCATGATTCAGAATATTAATGTTTGACAATTACAGTTAGTTGTTACGTGAGACTTAAAAGAAGGCGTAATAAAATTAAGTTTCGCTATATGTTTGAAGCCAAAGGTGACAGATTACACACACACACACACACACACACACACACACACACCACACGTGCAATGCAGCACTCAACCACAAGTCTTGACAATCTATACTCTCGAACTGGAATATTGAGAAAAATTTGAAGACCAATGGAGCAGAAATTCCAGGTACATCACAGTAAGACCTATATGTGGGTCTCACAAAAAGTAACATATAAATCCAAATAAGAAGACAAAGAATGAAGTTAGCACATCTTTGTTACTAGTTACAATTGCTTCGGTATCGCTACGTTATTAACGTCATTGTGCATAAATGATCTCATGTGAAAAGGTGTGCAATATTTGCGGCTGAATAATATACCGGACTGGCACTTGATCAGACTTACATCAAAAGGTGTAAGGGCGCATCTTTTGATGCAAGTCTGATAAGGTGTTACTCCACTGTAACCAACCGTAAGTATAGTGTAACTTTTCAAGTGAAATCATTCGCATGTAACGGGGTTAAAAAGGTAACAATTGTAACTAGTAACATATAAGGTAGGGAGCTGGCAGAATCGTTACTGCACTGGACAAAATGGTTAGCAACTTTTCTTCCAGCTTTACGTCCTAAGATCAAATTCTGCTATGGTCGACCTTACTTTTCATCCTTTTGGAGTTGTTAAAAAATAGGTACCATTTGAGCACTGGGGTGGGTGTATTTGACTATTCCCCTTTCCCAAAATTTCAGGCTTCGTGCCAACATGTGTGCACGTGTGTGTGTGTACACATATTACAAGTTACCAGCAGCATTTACAGCGACCTGAATTTTCCATGGTTTCTTCACAGGTGAGGGCACATAATGAATATATAAATCTAGCATAGATGGCAGTAGTCATTATTCTCCATTCGTCTACACGGTTGCATTCTCCATTACTGCAGTTGCACACGGACATGAGTTCACACACACACACACACACACACACACACACACACACACACACACACACACACACACACACACACACACACACACACACACACACACAATAGTTTTATGCCTACTTTTCTATATTGGCATGAATAGGATGGACTTTTGAAGCAGTGTTTTATGGTCAGATGCCCTTTCTAATACTAACTCATTTAGTTGTCACCTCTGACATACTGGAATGTGGAGCGCCTCTTCTAAAAATCAGAATACACCTGGAATGTGTGGATGTTGGCGTGTGTGTGTGTGTGTGTAAATATGTAGAGACAGACAAGTAGGATGTTTCATTTGCTTTTCCTTTCTTTTACTTTTCATTCTCCTTTAGGCCATCCATATTTGTTAAAAAAAAAAAACAACATTATTTAGAAGCAAATTTTCTCTTTTGCTGTCAACAATTCCCTTTTTAATAAATTAGCTGCAGCTGAATTGCAAATATGAAAAAAAAAACTTATTCTACTAGACACACACACACACACACACACACACACACATTTAAAATATGCTCAATATGAAATTAAATAGAGGTAAAATAAAATATCCAAATTAAAAAAAAAGAACTGTTTAAATTTTCATGATCAAATCAAAACAAAATCCATTATGTACAAACATATATGCTAGTCTCTATGCTCTGTTTTTTTTAATTGTAAAATATTCTAAATAAATTGACATTTTCTAATTAAATATACATACAAAGGAACTGTATGTGATAACCATATCAGTATGTGCAAAATCCATAATGGCAGGGATTTAGCAAAGGAACAGTTTGTTTTTTTTTTCATCTTTATTTCTGTAGCAATTAAGCAGGGTTAATTATTAATTACTAAAAATCATTTTAAAGAGGAAAAATGATTAATTAGGTAATCAGAAACCAGAATTATGGGAAAAAAAAATCATTAAATTGCTCCAGATTAGGTAAGGCATTATATTTTGAAATACTGAATACAACAAGTTCAGTAATGATTTTTGCCCGATATAACATGTCAGTGGGTTTTGGGTGGTATTAAATTAATATATAAATTTTTAAATGAATAACGATATAAAGACAAAAACACAGACATACGCAAAAAACATTTAAATACACACAAGCTTACACATACAAATAAACACATAGAAATATAGACACATTCACACACAAACACAGACACATACACAAACTCCAACGCTCGAAATGTCAATAAACACAATATTTGATCATCAACAAATAAAAAAAAATATATTAATAAAAGTACTCTGGATTAACTGACATCCAACAGACTGTATATTAATTACACTCATTTGATTCATTGTACATCAAATATAGGCCTTTCCTTCGACTATATGATTAAAAAACATATAGAAATGGAAACAAAATACTAAAAGCAAAAGCAAAACCCTAAATGAAGGTTAACAAAGTAGATGATATAGTTAAGTATGTTCTGTTGTCAAAAGTTTTGAGACCAGTAATTAATAATAATAATAATAATAATAACAATAAAATATTTAATTTAAAACCAAACCATTGAGAAGAAAAACATCGTTAAAAGAACAGGTTTGTATCTTGGCTGGTATTTTGAATGAAATGCTTTTAATGCTAAAACAATCATTAATACAGTTAATGGAGATAGAAAAACAGACATTTTAGACGGAAAAAAAAATACACCATCCTATATTAGCTGTAGAAAATAAATTCTCATTGCACCTGGCAGTAAAAACTAGTCAAGAGAGAAGAAGAGAAGAGTGTGTATGTGTTTGTATAATCAGAGTTAAAGGACAGGAAAAGGTGATGAATGATCCTTGTATGTTTAAAAAAAAACTGAGATGATGAAAGCTTACCAAAAACACACCTGTATGTATGTAGCAGTAGGTGGATGACTATTGTACAAAGTGGGTGGGATTAGGTTGTAATTGACACAAAATAGTTTGTGTTTGTTTCGCTAATTATTATTTCCTTTCTTTTTTTCTTTTTTTTTTCTATATCTCAGTATTTCAAATTAGACACACATCTATACCCTTGGTCCACTCTTGTAGCAATTAGCCAAGTCTAAATATTGCCATGACAGCTTGTCAGGTACAATTTGACAGACCATCATCACAAACTTCAGCAGCAACTTACAATAACAGACTGCCTGTTGTCACACTCTTCAAGCTCAGCAGTCTGGTTCATGTTTGTGGAAAGAAACAGGAAGGAATCAAACAAACAGAGTGAAGTAATTAACAGTAAAAATTATGTACTTCCTAACTCTGAATAATTTACAAGTATATATATATATATATATATATATATATATATATATATATATATGTGTGTGTGTGTGTGTGTGTGTGTGTGTGTGTGTGTGTGTGTGTGTGTGTGTGTGTGTATGTATGTATGTAGGTGTGAGGGTGTTTGTATGCATGTGTGTGTGTATTCCATAACTGGTTTTAGTCATTTGACTGTGGCCATGCTAGAACATCAGGTCAAAAGGTTTAGATTCATTGTATCAATCATTTAGTAGGCATAGGCATGGCTTTGCAGTTCAGATGTTTATTTTGCAACCATGTTTTTTCCTGCTTCAGTCCCACTTTAACCAAGTGTCTGCTATCGTTTAACTTTGGAATGACCAATGTTTTATGAGAGGAATTTCATAGACAGGAACTGACTGGAAACTCATGCACGTGTAAAACACATGCATGTGCGTGCGCACGCACACATAGTATCAAATTTGTAAGGTAGTTTCTGCCAAGCAAATTTCACTCACAAGACTTTGACCTGAAGTAGAGTAGAAGACAATTAGCCAAGATCCATGCAGTCAGATCAACTAGAATCTAGGGATTTACAAAGTTAACTTCTTAATCACACACCTATGCATAAACATCTCTCTCTGAAAGCAATTCTAACAAGCATATAGTATGATGACCATACCTGGCATATTTGTGCAGATTTTAAAGTTGTGGCCATGCTTATTGGCCTTCAGCTTGGCTATACTAAATTTTGCTGCTTCCTGTGCTTATGGAATTCCAGAGCAAACGCTGAACATTATGTATGCAAGGATTGGCCGATCCGAGATGAAATTGAGCAAGGAAAACACAACATCATGCACAAACCACTTGTGAAAAGTGATAAAATTTTTTTTACCACCTTTGCATATTAAACTTGGTTTGTTTAAGCAATTTGTGAAAGCCTTGGACAAGGAATCCTCTGTATTTGCATATCTTGCAGAAAAGTTCCCTTCCTTGAGTCAAGCTAAGATTAAAGAAGGTTTCTTCATAGGTCCCCAAATTTGAAAAATTGTACTTGATGAAACCTTCATCATACATCTCGAGAGAAAAGAGAAGCTTGCCTTTGAGTCATTCAAGAAAGTTTGCGATAACTTCCTGCGCAACCATCATGCAGAAGACTATGTGCAAGTTGTGAACGATCTGCTGAGTCATTACCATGATACGGGATGTAACATGTCTCTAAAAGTTCTGGTGCTTCACTCTCACTTGGATGTTTTTGCGAAAAATCTTGGTGATGTGAGTGATGAAAATGGCAAAAGGATATTTCAGTGATGGAACGACGATTCAAAGGAAAATGGAACTCTGGCATGTTGGCAAACTACTGCTAGGTTATAAAAAAAGATCACACTCTGCACAAGAGGCTTACAAGGACCAAAGTTGTTTAAACTGACAGGTGTGTTTTTAATTCATAACCAATATATGTTTTGTTATACCAACTAAATTTTTGTTTTGTTTTTTTGTAATTTTCAGTATTTGCAATGTTGTGTTGAATGCAGTATATTATAAAACATATGGTTCATGGTACAGGAAAACGGTGCCTAATCTGGAGAAATAAAGATCAGAATCAGGACAATTTTTTTACCCAGAAACATGTCTTACTTGACTTGTACTTTTTTTTAAGCTAAAATTTGTTGCACAGTGATATTAGACTAAATATTATTGTTAGATTGCTAGATGCTAAAAGATAGAAGTATGCATATTACATTTTATTTTTAATGTCAACCCAAGGAGAATTACTGTACAAGCTACAATTTTATTATGTGTAAGAGGCTTTGAACTCAGATTCATGCTAGAAAAAACAGCAAATATTTCCAGTACAATATTTTGTCTATGCCAAATTCATAGATGTTTAAAATAAATTTCATAGTAATAATTTCATACAATATGAAAACATTTTCAGATTTACAGTAATAAAAAAAAAAAAATTATCCATTTCATATTAGCTGTATTCTACATCTGCTAGTGCTCACAGAATGAGAAGAATTATCAACATAAAATTACTGGATCTACAAGTCACATATCTTTGAAGTACTTTTAGAGCAAGTGTTTTATAGGGAGATGTCAAAACTACAACTAATTAATCAACCATTGAGAAAAGTACTAACAAAAATAAAAACAAAAAGAAGCTAGTAAGTCGATTACTAGAAGCAAGATAATCTTATCACATAAAACTTCCTCCTAGAATTTCATCTCTTTCCTTATTCCTGTTACCTGTAACTTGCATAAATCTTTCCATTAAAAGTTTTAATTTGACAATTCCACTTAACTAAGATACTAGCACCACTTTAGAAAAAAGGAAAATTCAAAAAGAAACAAAGGCAAACGTTAATATTTTAGTAGCAAAGAGCACTTTCAAAGAATTCCGACTTTATCCAGAGCGACATATCAAACAAATCTTTCTGAATCTCTGCAAGTAACTAGCTCTGCATAGTTAAGGTGCACAGCTTTCATATGTTTTATAGTACCTTTTCATCTTCAATGTAGATAGATAGATAGATAGATATTTCGTACAACCAAAGCATCAGATACTTAATTAGAAACTCACATCTCACAAAGCTTTGTAATGTCAGAGGCAGCTGGTTGGTGGATTCCAAAAGAAAGAGCAGCTATGTTTAAGAAAAACAGGATAAACAAATCAGAATCAACGAAAATGATGAAGAAAACACTGAAGTTAATCTGATCAAGTCTGGGTTTTATGTGATGCACATTCACATTACTTTTATTCTGACTCAATTTAGAGATAGCATGCTTCCATTATGAAAATAGAACTATATATAATAATAAGAGAGCTTATCAACTTTTAACTAGCCATCTGACAATTTACCAAACATCAGAACATAGGATCCACTTCGCAGAATTGCAACTCCAAATGACATATAGTTTCTATATTAAAAATCTAAGTTTATTGTAAATATTTATTCATATATAATCACATTTAACTTTATTCCCATTATATAGAAAGATATATTAAATTTAGAGATGCAGGCATTATTTAAGAGTCACTTCATTTTGAAAAACTGCTGGAAGTCTGGGGCAATTCTAAAAGAAGGACTTATCACTTAGCCTGTTCTATGTAGCAACAAAATCTGCTGCACTTGACATTTGTGAACATGGAGAAAGATCTTGATAGGGTCCTTCACTGCCACATCTGGTGGTCACTGTTGAAGCTAGGGATAGATGAGTGGCTAGTGAGAGCTGTCCAAGCCATGTACAGGGACGCAGTCAGTAAAAGTGAAAGTCAGCAATGAGTATAGCAACGAATTTAGTATGCAGGTTGGAGTTCACCAAGGATCAGTTCTCTGTTCCTTCTTGTGTATCATAGTCCTCCAGGCGGTGATAAACAAGGAAATTAAAATTGGTTACCCATGGGAGCTTCTCTATGCTGATGACCTTGTTCTTATGGCTGAATTTCGAGAAGAATTAGAGAAGAAATCTCAGGTGTGGAAGCAAGGCCAAGAATCAAAGAGCCTCAGAGTTAATTTACCAAACACCTAAATAATAGTAAGCAGGAAAGCAAACAAATTACTAATTCCTTCAAGAAAATGTCTCTGCTTGATATGTAGAAAATGTGTACATAGAAATTTCATAGTGAACCCAGTGCAAGCTATGGACACATAAGAGGACCAGTAGAATTGCAGGAAGGTTAACAAGAAAAGTAATCTTTGTATGTGGCAGATATGCAGGAACAAGAAACACTAAGAACAAGAATATCCTTAGAAGTAGCAGTTGTTTTCTATACCTATGTGACCAAATTAGTAGTGGAAGAGGATACTCTGAAAGCATAGTTGCTAGAATAAGAACAGGCTGGGCAAAGTTCAGAGAGCTATTACCTTTGTTGGTAACAAAGGGCTTCTCTTTCAGAGTATGATGCCTGTGTACAAACAGCTAGTTTACATGGTAGTGAAAATAGGCTATGAATGCAGAGGACATGCTGAGGTTGAAAGAAATGAAGTGCAATATCAGTGTGCATGTATGGCAAAGTGTGTTTGAGGATAAAATTGGGTATAAAAGGCATTACATGTAGCGTGCAAGAGAGAAGACTGCATGGAAGGTCATGTGATGCACATGAACAAAGACGGCTGCATAAAGAAGTACCAATTTAGTCTTCATAAAAATGTGCCAATCTCTAAATGTGGAAGGAAACTGTGGAAGACAAAGAGCTAGGAAGTGATGGATGAAGGGGTGAGAAATGATATTCAGTTGTTGAGCCTCATGGAAGAGCTAACAAAGGACCAAAACAATCGGCAATTTGCTGTGCTTGAGAAGACCTGACCACCTGAATAAAATTCAGGCCAAAAAATCATATCCTTTTTGTCCACGCTCCCACACACAATCTATCCCTGACAACTGAGTGTGTGTGTGTGTGTCACATGCCATCTTCCCAACACCTTCCACCTACCCACATCTACGACTTGTTGTATTCTTCTCACTCCCCACCCCACAAGTCCACCTGCACACTATATCCCTGTAGTATTTCTTTCTCACATTATCCTCCTAACCACCCCTTCCCCTATCTGTGCCATATCACTACATTCCCTTGCTCTCCATTTCCCCACTCTCCTTTTGCAACCTTGTGAGCTTCTATGCCTATTCACCGAATTCAAACCCCCAACCCATCAGATCTTCACCATCCTGTCTTTCTGCTCTCTTTCCAACTGAGGCAGCCATGTATCTCCTCTGCTGCAAGACACCAATTTCTGTCCCTCTTTTCATTCTCTAAGTTCTCATCATCTGGCACAAGGCCAGCTCCTCTCATCATCATCCTCATCATCATTATTATTATTATTTAAACACAGCACAGCCACGATAAAGACATAATTAATCAGAGCTACAATACAATGTTTGATACAAAATATGCTGAATACTTTTACCCTACTTGTCTTAGTAAGATCTATGAGTTGCTGTTAAAACTTTGATCTGTTGTCATTGCACTGTTACTTCCTTCTTTGGGCTCTCAATTCCCAAAAGAGTTGTAGGAGTGCTGTCCCAAAGGAGTTGTAAGAATACTGTTCCAAAGGAGTTGTAGGAGCACTGTCCCAAAGGAGTTGTAAAAGCTGTCCTCAAAAAGTTGCAAGAACACTGTTATGGCAGATAGCATGTCTTCGGCACTTTTTAAACCTGGTGGAACCCATCCCTCACTAGGTCAGAACACAACTAGTTTCTTCCAAAAAGAAAGGAAGTCAGAAAAAGAGTAAAAAGAAGTCAACTCCAGTACTAGACTAGTACTTTATTCATCAACCCCAAAATTAACCAAGGCAAGATTTGAACTTAGTGAGCAGAAACTTGCAACAAATATCAGATGTCCTAATGATTCTGCCAAAATGACACCTTTATTGTGCTACAGGCTTGCAATAAAACCCAACAATAAAAACAACCCAACTACAATGAAATTACTAAGAGCTTATACAATGAAATTACTAAGAGCTTAATTTATTGAACATTTGAAGCTAAAATATAAAAAAAGTCAATCAACATATTAAACAAATACTATTAAAAAAATGTTGTATACACTTTGTTATACTCAGTATAAAGATTGTGTGCACAAGATAAAAAAGGACTAAATTTTGAAAAAAAAATTTCATAATTTAGTCATAATCTATTTGGCATGATATTTTCAAAGTGGAAGATTAAGTTTGGGAAATCTTACTAATGGAGTTGTTACACTCAAAGAAATCACAATCCATCTTAAACCACCCAACTAGTCTGTCAGTTCCACTACTTCTGCAATATGTTTTCTACATTCACATTGTTTACTATTACCAATATTAAGTTGGCACACTAAGGAATTCAATCTTCAGACAAGTTTCATTACCATTTCTTTGTATTTGTTCTTTAAGCACTGTCTCATCACTTTTTCACATGATTTACAGTATATTTTTTTTTTAGAAAAAGCAATTGACTTATTTTCACTTTTATCATTCATGGCTGTTATCAAATTTTCAATAGACTATCAAACTATAAATTTTAGCAAAAAATAATACGTAACCATGCTAAATAAGAGCTAAATAAGAAAAAAAGACACCAGCCAAAAAAAAAAAAAAAAACTTTAAAAAATATCCATTGTATTTCATTTAATAATAAAATCTGATGCTTTTTATAGGTTATACTCGAAAAATATAATCTAAGGTGTTAAAAGTACATTTTGTAAGATATTCTGTATCTACTTCATTTGCCTCTTGTTGCTGTGAAAAAGAATTTTCTAAGAATAAGATTTACCTAATGATGAGGAATGTGAATATGGGAAAGAGATAAATTTATTATATTGACTCAACTTAACTTCTTGTTTGTTGGTTTAAATTGAACCAGCATTGCTTATTAGCTCTTTAAACCTGTCTAGACAGAGAAATGGTTTATTCTTGGTGAAGTTAAGTGGATGTAAACTGGTACTGCTAAAAATGAGCAAAATGCTTAATGTTGTCTGAACTGAGTCAATGTAAAGATGAGAAACAGAAGAGTAGCAACTGGAATTGAACAGCATTAAATGGAATGTTATAGGAGCCAGTATGTCAGGGGAGGAATAAATTAAATGAGCAGACAGTAAGTAGAAACGAGTGGATAGCGAATAGCAAATGTAGTTTACTTTGAGCAGCAGTCTGAGTAGTACATCTTTTATCATTTACTCATTTTAGTCATGAGACTGCAGCCATGCTGAAGCACCACCTTGAATTTTTAGCAGAACGAATCAACCCCAGTACTTATTTTTTTAAGATTCTATCAGTCTCTTTTGCTGAACTGTTAAGTTACATGGATGCAAACACACCGACACCTGTTGTCAAGCAGCGGTGGGGGGAACAAACACAGAGACAGAAAGACACACACATAGATATACGTATGCATATATATATATGTACGATGGGCTTCTTTCAGTTTTCGTCTACTAAATCCACTCACAAGGCTTTGGTCAGCCTGAGGCTATAGCAGAAAACACTTGCCCAAAGTGCCATGTAGTGGGAATGATCTCAGAACCATGTAGTTGGGAAGCAAGCTTTTTACTACACAGTCATGCCTGCACCTTACAGGAAGACATGAGTGAAGGTATATATCAAAAGTTGATCCCATTGACTGTAAAGTTATGATTATGGAAGGCTAACAAATTACAGACAAAAATATATTTTTTCCCATTTCTCTAGACACCATGTAGAAGTAGTATTTGTCTCTTGCTAGCATCCAGAAGCAAAGAGCATAATCATATCCACTTTATTTAGAAATTAACACTTCCCTAATTTTACATTTTTTAATTCTTTCTTTTTCTTTTTTTTTTTATTGTTAACAACAGTCAGGAATTCTGAAGCAGTGTAAATGTAAAGGAAAAAATGTCTTGTAGTGTATCACTTTGATAAGTGTATATCAAAAAGAAAGAAAAAAAACAAAAACAAAAGAACATGTATTCTGATACTTTGTACATGAACAGTTGGAAAGATATCTTGTGAACAATAAAAAAAATATATATTCTAAAGAATAGTTATATATAAAACAGATTTTATATCTAAATAAACAATAGTGTTGGCATGTACTGAGATCTTTAATTATAGACAGGATAAACTGACACAATTTAATTTAATACTTATAATGAACAAGGGGGAAAAAAGAAAGGGAAAAAAAACAGTGAAATAACTAAACTTGTCACAAGATCGTTTTCATGTTTAGGAATGAAGCAAGTTGAATTTTTGTTATGACCATGGGTGGGGCTGCTGACAAGTTACATGCAAGCATGCATCACAAATGCAAACCATATTTCTTTATTGATAGAGCATTCAGAATCCTATATTGGAGATTTTAGCAATCATCATTCTTACCATAACTCTATTGCTATATTGAGATATTATAGCCATCACTACTAACACTGCTTGGGTTACTACACTGGAAAACTTAATGGTAGATTTAGTCACAACAAGCACCATTTCAAAAATTTAAAACGAACTTACATATGGATTCGACAGCCTTTTTTTTTTCTATCTTATTGGAGTGTTGGATTCAAACATTGTAATTCTATATCATTCTTTTTCTAGTTTGACAGTTAAGAAAAATTGTCATAGTTTTAACTTTTTGAAACTGTTTTGTTCACTCTTGGGAATTTATTATTGAACTTAGTAACTTGTTCATAGTAACACAAGGAAATATCTTTTTATCTGATTTCACAAACATTTTATAAATGTTTAAAGAATTTTATTTTTTCCAACACATATAATAAAAGAAATAATAATCTTTGAAGTGCATGTCTTTAAAAAATTTCCCAGCTATGTTTGGCAGGTTTTTTCAGTTTCTATCTACCAAATTCCACTCACAAGGCATTGGTTAACACCACACTGTAGAAGACAATTGTCCAAGGTGCTGAGCAGTGTATTTGAACCTGGAACCACATGTTTACTAAGCAATTTTCTCAATCACAACCATACCTACACCCACAAACTTCATTTTAGTTTCCATACAGAATTTTCTCTACATGTAAGATGCTTCATAAAAATATTAAATTGAAGCCCTCCGCCTAGAACTCGACTGGCATTTTATTTTTTAAATTTAGAAAGGCTGAAAGTAGAGTTGACTTTAGTAAGATTTGAACTTAGAATGTAAAGGATAACTAAATACCAAAAGTATTTTAACTGATGCTGTACAGATTCCCACCTCATGAAGTAAATAAAGTGCAGGCTGTTGTTACTGCAGTCTATATTATTTCAACACATGTCTTGTGTACCTTTCAAGTTTTGTTTCAAGTTGAACGTGCAATGTCTCAAAAGTAGACAGAACAAGAGAAGAAAGATTCAAAACAAAATGTATATAACTTGAGAATGTATATACATGACTGTATTATATGTGTGATCATATACACTATATGTGTGGCTGTGAGTATATATGTGTGACTAAGTATGTGTATATATACATTTCAATAGTGTGAAGAGTAGTGGCATAACTCAATTTTCAGCACACAAGATTCGATAAGAAATTGTTGTAAACTGCATGAAAACACATTTATTAAAATATTATTATAAACATTGTACTGCATTCCCAGTAAGTTGTGTTAGAAGTGCAATGCACACCTATCACAGCATAAGTATCCATCCCCTAAATTCTTAGACACAAGAGAATGAATACCTTCCAGGAAATTGATTAAGACGAAGGGTGTGACAGTAAAATGTAAAGAATATCATTTAATTTGAAGACATGTCAACAAATGTTACAGTATTTTCTCACTAGAAATATAAGAAAACAAAAGATTTTCAGAATTTTTCATTGGAACATTAGTCATAATAAGAATCTAAATTAGCAAACAAAACCTTGATGGTATTCTGAACGATGGCTTCATTACATATGTTTGAGATGAGCAAGATGAGACAGGCAGACAAACAGACAGACAGAGCAATAGGGGAGAGAGCATAAAAACATGGTGGGGTGGCTAGATGAGAAAGAGGAGAAAACCTATAGGGAAAACGAATGAGAGGAGAAAGAGAAAAAAAGGTAATTAAATAATTTTGCAGGAATCAAAAGTGAAAAGTGTATAAAGCAAAAGAGTACAAAAGGAGTTTATGAATATGCAAAAAAAAAATAAAATAAAGAAATAAAAACAAAATTAAAAACAAGATGTGCCATGCTTTTTGTTGTAGCAGTTCTCATTTTTGTATTTCAAATTGGAAATGTTGATATCAATTATATTTTGCACATGCATGTGTGTGCATATGTGTGCATGTGTGTATTGCAGCCTTTGTTTCAATTTGCAAGTGGATGCTTGAACATGTATGTACAAATGTATGTATTTATGTTTGTATGTACATGAATGCGTGTTTGTGTGTATGTGTGAGTGGTCTTTCAAATAATCCCTTTAATTAAGAGGTTGAATACACTCCTTTCCTGCTTTCTGTTTTCATTTACTTGTTGTTATTATTATCATTGTTTTTGTTATTATTATTATTATCATTATTTTATTTTTTTTCCTATGGTTTTCCTTTTGGTGAGGGGGGTGGTTAACTACAAGACAGTGAATGTGAACGGATGGTTAGTAGCTATTCAAAATCTTTGATCCGAACGCTAACTTGGAAGCTAATGCAATATCTGAAATCGATTCCATGTGCATCATCAAGCAAAACATTACCTCTTCTATGTAACAGGTAGAGAGAGAGAGAGGGGGGAGAAGGGGGAGGGAAGGAGAGAGAATGAGATGGCAGATCACAAAAATAGAAGGAAATGGAGACTTCAAGAAAGACAGAAACAGGAAGCTGAGAAAAGGGAATAAAAGCAGGTATTCTTTACAATCACTACTACTACTACTACTACTATTACTACTACTACTACTACTACTACTCAGAAAAAGATAATGAAAGAATCCATGAGAGAAAAACATAAATAAAATGATTGGAATATACTACAAAGATCATAAACAATACTGAAGGAAATTCAAGAAGAGACCTTAGAATATAAGAAAACATGGGTGTGTTTGTGATAAACACACAGACACATAGAAAACACACAGACAGGCTTAATTTCATAAATATATTTATCTGAGTGAGACTGTATGTGTGTATATATGTATATATATATATATATATATGCTGATGAGAGAGTGAGAGTGTGGCAGTGAGTGAGGGACAGAAAGTGATAGTGAATGGAAAGGACATGAAGAGAGTCCGTGAGAGAAAGATGGAGAATATATGTGTGTGAGTGTGCTTGCAAGCAGAAAGTGTTTCTATATGTGCAGCTACATAAAAGTGCATGCATTTTCATATTTCCTATTTGTAAGACAGATTTAGAAATTATATGGTTATGTATATATATAGATATGCACACACATATGTACATATATACACATACACACATACGTACGTACGTACACACACACACACACACATATATATATCATCATCATCATCATCGTTTAACGTCCGCTTGGACGATTTGACTGAGGACTGGTGAAACCGGATGGCAACACCAAGCTCCAATCTAATTTGGCAGAGTTTCTACAGCTGGATGCCCTTCCTAATATATATATATATAAGTTCAAAAAAACACAAAAAACAATAGCAAAAAAACAACAAAGTGACGACGTGATACGGATAGTGTTATTGGACGCTCGGGAAAGGAAAGAGAGAGAGTGTATGACGTTTCGGGCGGAGCCCTTCCTCGGAACATATACATGTACATAAACAAACAACTCATCCTAATGAAAGAGAGACAGACAGATAACCAAGGCACATGATTCCTTATACACATCTTAAATTCATCGAAACACAAACTATTTTTCACTTAGAGTGGTCAGTAAGAAATTCAGTATCAATAAAATTAGAACTAAGATCATGCCTATATATATATATATATTCTTTCTTTTACTTGTTTCAGTCATTTGACTGTGGCCATGCTGGAGCACCGCCTATAGTCGTAGAAATTGGACCCAGGACTTATTCTTTGTAAGCCTAGTCCTTATTCTATTGGTCCCTTTTGCCAAACTGCTATGCTACAGACACATAAACACACCAACATCAGTTGTCAAGTGATGGTGTAGGGAGGCAAACACAGACACACACTGCATTCTGAATTATTCACATAGATATGGTCAAATCTTTAATTAAGTTAACTTTGGACTTCTTATTGAACACCTCATGTTTAAATGGCTTCAGATATGAATTGTGAAGCACATGTGTATTATTTATATTATGTATCTAACTACATATACAGAAACAGTGATATAGTTGTAAATATATAATTTCAAAATTATTTCTATATTTAGAAGAAAGTCTTCTATCATATAGTTTGCTAGAATACCTTATATAACTAGTGACGTATATTAAAGCTGGTGTCTTGAAAAACACAAACAATTTTTCCATTTTCGTTTTATTTTTGTTTTGTGAAAAGCATTTTTTTTTTTTTAAACAAACTGAGACTAAATATATTTCTTTAAAATACAATTTTCAAATGTCAATCTTTTCTCCATAATTTCAATATTTTCACATTACAGTAACAAACAGAAAGCAATGGTTTCATAGTTTTCTGGTAAGAAAATAACATCAGTGACACGGCAAAATTATATGAGGATAATTGTCCAGAAAATGAAATTGAACCAGCTACTGTCTTTATAAGATTTAATTTAAGAAGTAAATTTGGTATCAAATTTTGTATGCCTAACACTTTAAAATCAACCTCTCCACAGGATATAATGTTGTCTACTGCAGGCTGTTTAGCTCTAAGACATTGTACCATTAAAGTATGCTTGTGGTGTGTACCTTGGACTACATTGTCAAATATGTCCTTTAATTTAAAATGGTACGTCATAATTTGCGAAAGGGTATATGTCTACTATTTGTAGCAGGTTGAGCAATTTCATTGAAGCATCCTTCTTGACATATTTATTGCAGATGGCGTTCTTAGTTGGAGGAGTGGAGGATAGAAACTAAGGTGTTCTGATCAGAAACAACAAAACACATACAGAACATTTGAACACTCGAATATATTGCAGACTTCAATTTTGTTTTGAGTGTTTTTTCTTTTTTTCAAACTTTAACTTTCATGCTCTTACACAAATCACAAACTTTTAAAACATTTCTAAAATATGATTAAACTGCTATATAGCACTGATAAACTTCTATGTAAGTAAAACAGATGAAAACACAATAATAACAATATCGACACGTAATACAGAAACACAAAAAGTGAATAAGTAAAGTTTTAAAGGTGAAAGTGAAATTTCAAAAGACAATAAAGTACAGTTGCTGTGTATTATTATTTCAGAGACTACAATTAAATAAACATTACTACTGATTAAGCAGTGCAGCAAAAAATAATAAAATAATGAAAAACACACTTTAACAAATGCAACAGACAAAATCTTTACAGTCTATTCTATATGCAGTATTGTTCACACAGGATGCCACACATTGTTGATGCTAGCTTAAGTACAAAGACTAGACATATGATAAACTTTCTAAAAAATAAACAAAAATTAGACTTAAAAATTACAAACAAAAATTACAAGATTTTCCTGGAGACAATGAAATCTTTAAAATCACCTATTAACACTAATATTTAATTTCTTTTATTGCTATTGTTTAATTTTTAACTCTTTTGAAAATGCTTTGCTTATCTTCTGGCAGACAAGATGAACAGAAACTCAAAAATATCTATGTTCTTCCAGAATATTCAGTAATCATTTGTAACTTCAAACCTGTACAGCCAAGATAAGAGGGTTGTTTTTTTTTGTTTTTTTTCTATTTTCTTCGTTTAAAAAAAAATGCAATGTAAGAGATAAGAGAAACTGTTTAACAAAACTGAAATAAAGCTTAAAAAGAACTTGTTAAAAACATTTGAATTTAATTTAATTAAATGTCATAAAATTACATCTTTGTTATCAGCTCTTTCATCTCTACACATTATCAAGTCTAAAATCACTTCGATTGCTTATAGTTTACGTAAGTGCTGCTATGAGAGGATTCTGAATATGGAGAATGCATGGGAGTCTGCCCAAAGTTGAAAACAATAGAGGGACAGCAGTATGGCAGACAAAGGGACAAAAGATATGAAAGCAAAAGATATGGTCAATCAGGGTTAGTTACTCAGATGCTTAAAATATCTGCAAGAGTAGGTCATAGGATTGTCCACCACATAGTCATTCATGTTGTACAGGAAGGTATTGTACACAAGGACTAGCACAGCAACTATAAGGACAAGGAGAAGCATTTGAGAGAAAAAATTACGGCTATCAAATTGTTGGACTATGTTATGAAAGTTACTGAAATAATTATAGCTTAATTGATTAAGGAGGGAATTAGCCTAGGTAACATGCCATTCAGCTTTGTGCCAAGAAGTACGACAATTGCCAATTTCTAAGTGACACAACTGCAGGAGAAATACTAATCAGGAATTAAAAGTCACTGTACTTAGCAAAACCATGCCAAAATAAATATACCACTGCCCATACCTAGGAAGTTAAACCCTGAAAAACTAGAGACTCAGATTGTGACATCCAGCCCAAGCCAACCCAAGCCAGCAAGGAATGCAAACATACAATGATGATGATGACAATGATGATTGTGATGATGGCGGTGGTGGCAGTTTTGGTGGTGATGATAGTGATTATTATTATTATTGGGTTGATGAAATAAGTACCAGTGAAACACTGGGGTCAATGTAATCGACTAGTCCCCTCCCCCAAAATTTCAGACCTTGTGCCTATAGCAGAAAGAATTATTATTATTATTATTATCATGATGACAGTGATATGTGTAAATATATATATATGTACATACTTGTGTGAGTAAATATATATGTACATATATGTGTGTGTCTGTGTGTGTGTATCTACATATATGCCTATGTGTGTGTTTATAAACAAAGCAAATGATAAAGCTATATGAAAAACTATTACAAGCAGAAACCAAAATATACACCCTCTGTCCAATCTTTTCAAGCAAAACAAAAATTAGAAATATATAAAGTAATAAATAAAGCAGTGAAAGATTAAAGAGAGCATTCCATGTTTCTCATGTACCTAACTTCAGGAAACTAGGCGCCAGACAGTACAAAATTTAAAAATCACTGACAACACGAACAGAAACAAAAGTCGGGTACATAAAAAGCTAACCAATAAATGTTATTTGATTGGATAACTGGAAAATTTATTCACAAAGTGAGGTCAATTAGAAGTAAAAGTCAATGGAAAATTACAGAAATGGAATCAAAATGAAAAGAGACCATTTTCAAAATGAAAAACTTACTGACACCTTAACAAGGGTAATTCTAAGTAATTATTGTTTCACCAGCTGCTTCACATCTCGTCCCACAACAACAGACATAGACTAACATAAGTACCATTAGTTTCATCAGAGCACATTATTTTCAACAGACAGCCTATTATTTTAAAACTACATTTGTTTAGATATTTGGGGTCAGGAAGAGAGATATCCTTTTAAACTTTTATTATCCTTTTTCTTTTTAATTTTGAACCAGTTTAAGTATTTCTGCATTTAGCAAATTACTCAAAGTTTCAAGACTAACCTAAATATCTTAAATAGATCATGATATACGAAAAAATAAATAAATAAAATTATCATTTAAAATCTTGATGGTCAAATGATGCTTGAAAGGCAATAGAAATTGTTAGGATTCAATGAAATTCTAAACAGAATCCATATCTTGAATATAGCAAATTCTTCAATACTTACTAGTCTTTTTTCTCTCTTGTACATATAAGAGAGTCAAGGAGAAATGTACAAGTAGACAGGGGAAAACTGAAGAGTATAATAAATAGAGAACTCTATATATTAAAAACCTCAAATGAAATTGGATATTGACCATTTGCTATAACTTAGATAAATGTTTGCAGTTGAAAATAAAAAAACAAGAAAGGAAAGATAACTCCAAATTCTTCAGAAGTATATATACATCTAATGTTTTGATGTCATTTGAAGCCATAAGTAAATTTACTTTCAAGTAAATTTTAAGTTCGAAACTAAAATATATATAGTAATGTCAACTAAGTAAATAAATGTGAGCAGTATGTAGTTACAGTCATTTTATGTTTTGAGTTCAAATTCTACCATGGTTAACTTTCCCTTCAATTTATCACTGGTCAATGAAATAAAGTGCCAGTTAAATTAATACTGATTTACAGTCTTTCCCAAATGATATGGCTTTGATTCTATGTTAGAAATCAATATAATTTAAATATCTGAGAAAAGAATATTAACACTTGTGCAAAATGAACTGAGGTTAAACAAGTCAACAAGAGGAGTTTCTGCTTAGTTGCTTAACTTACTAAAAGCAACAGCTAATTCTCCCTCCAATTATGTTTCATCATTTCAAAAACTGAATAGTGCTAGATACACTATGCCTAGAAAAAAAAAAAAAAAAAAAAAAATGAAAGGGGAAGGTGGATACCTTTAATCATGGGTCAGCTCAATGCGTGAACTGATCTAGGGCTTACAACAACAATAGAAACTAAACCAATGATAAAAATTGAATAATCTACATTCTTTGCTTGCTTTTAACTCCCCACACAAGCACAAACAAATTCTATAAAAATGAACTCTTACACATACACACACACATAAATATATATTGGTGGTCTCACTAGTACTGGTACTATGCGAAAAAAATGTACTCAAGATACTCTTAAGTAATTAGCATTAGGAAGGGCATCCAGTTATAGGAAGCCATGACAAAGAGGACATGGACACTTAACACAGTCTTTTGACTTCTTGGGGCCTGTTGAACCATCCACCCTGTAGCAGCATGAAAGATGGATGTTAAATGAAGATGACAATGATATAAGTGTCATCTACCTTTTCATGCATGCAAACAGAAATTGTTGAGGCAAATTTTCTCACATTGAATACTCTTCTTGGCACCACCCTCACAACTTTCCAAGTTAGTAATATTTCCTCAAGTCCCTCAGACATGAACAGCACAATCGCCAAACATGTTTTCATAGAAGATTACAAATGAACAACACCACTAGCATGACAGAGATGTCTTTTTATATTATTAGTGTGTAACATCAAAACAAAAGACATGAACATACACACACATGCACACAGACGAGAGAGAGACTTCTTTCAGCTTCCATCTACCATTTTCCGTTCTTCTATCTAGATTCCTTCTAATCACAATTAGAGAAGCAGGAAGCAAAACATAAAATCCAGTGTTCTCAAAGTAAACCTAGCAAATACAGACATCTTAGTTGGTTGGAAAGAAGAGAGGACTACCATTTAAAAAATAACCATGCTCAATATGCAGAAAAGGAGTAGACCAAAATTCTATAAAGTGTAACTAATGTAAACAATGGGTAGAGAGGAATCACCAGGAGGATGACAGAAAAGAAGAGTACTGTATGCAGCAAATACAGGAGCAGTTAACAACAAGAGTACCTATGAAATATAAATTCTTTCAAATGTTTGGTGGGCTCCTTAGAAGTAGTTGTGGGTTTTTGTGAACTATGTAACCTAATTAAATGTCAAGAAGAATGTCCCAAAAATACAGCAAGCAGAATAAGTCAGGAATGGTAAATTTTCGGGAGCCATTACCTCTGCTGGCACCAAATACATGTTCTCCCCATGTGGAAAGTAGCTTGTGTGTGAAGTGCTATGTCACATGGTCGCAAACCATGAACATCAGACAAGGAGGATGTGCAATGGCTGGGAGGAAATGAGGTGAGAATGGTCCACTGGGTGTATAATATTTAGTATACATGAACCTCTGAACACAAATAAGATGAGAAGGAAACTTGGTATAAAAGGAATCATGATATAGTTTGCAAGAGCGAGAACTGAACTGGTTTGGACATGTGAGGCAGATGGTAAAACAGAGCAAAGTGATCCAAGTAGAAGGAACTTCTAAAAGAGAAAGAGCAAGAAAGACATGAGAAGAATTGGTAAATGATGGTCTCAGGAGGCTGAATGTCATGAAGAAAATAATGAATGGTTGCAACAAATGGTGAAATGCTTTATAACACATGTGAGAATAAACGGGGACATAAAAATGATAATGAGGATAATTGAGCCTTGATTAAAACTATAATCTCATAAACTGCTGTGATAGCACTCCAGTTTATATATATTTATAACAGTGTTGCTAAGATATATATACCATGATTCAAACAAAAATATAATCTGACGAGTGGAAAACGAATTAATTATACTGTGTCATACAATCAAAAGGTACAATTTTACGTAAGTACACTGCTTGATAGCAATTGTTTGACAATATGCTTCAAGTATAATATCAATCATGCTATAAATTGAAATTCCTTACAATAATTGAATTGTTAATGGGAAATAATTCTATAGAGAAATTCAAGACATAACTTTAGACACCATTATTAATGTCAACTAGCACCAACCCATTTTATTCAGACGTAAGCATGTACCCACAAACAAAACTACACACACACACACAGATTATATATGTATGATGTGTACATGTTTCTGCATGTATGTATGTATGTATCTTTAAGTCTTGTTGAATGTCTTTGCTTGCAGTTCTGCTCAAGTGGGGACTGATTTAGGGTTAAACAAAAATGTACTCCTCTCCATGTACATGCATGTTAATGCTATGTGTATACAAACGTGTGTGTGAATGTGTGTGAGTGTGTGCATGTGTGCATATGTGGGTGCCTGCCTATGAGTGTTATATAAATTTAGATATCAAATTTTTAATGTTTCTAGAGAAAACTGTCTTTATGCTTGTTGGGAAAACTTTCAAGTCTGCCCCCAGTGGTTTTATTTTCGAAATTCCATAGTAGACCACAGGAGAGCAGGACTTGCTATCAACAAATGAAAAAATTAACCACCATCTACAAGTTTTATTTTTACGAGCACAAATGAAAGAAAACAGTAGAAGCAAGTGTTTTGCCATCAAATATGTACAAGGTTTTAAACATACACACACACACACACACACACACACACACACACACAAACGTACAAGCACATACACAAGCAAGCATCAGAATTACTTAGAAGTTGTACAGAAACACTGCTGAGTCTGCAGCTTCCATAGTTACAGATGCAATAACATTATAAAGAATTTACTTTAAGGAAAAAATTACAGCTATATATATAAACATACACATACAAAATGTACTGTGATATTTTCTCTTTCTTTATCGGTTTTAGATATTGTGTGTGTGTGTGCATACATACATACAGACATACATATAGTACCTGTGTTTGTATGTGTACACATTATATGTATACATGTGCATATGTGTGTTCATAAGTGCATATATTTGTATAAACATAAATGTACACAAGTGGCATGTGCTTGCAAATACATGTGATGCATGCAAGTGATGTGGTGCATATACACTCATGTTTAAACATACACATATGCGTTTATGTCCAACCATTGCTGCAGTAGTGAAGTATAATAAGATTCATGGCAGGATGAATGTGAATACTTATTGCCTGCATTGTCTGCATGTAGGTAACTGATAAAAAGAGTTATGAAACAATCTATACAACCAGCATAATGAATAAGCCACACTTCAGACAGCATTGCAGTGCACATTTCATTATGCAATGTTTGGTGCAGTGAATCAGGTGGCATATGTCGCAGTAAGTTTGCTGAATATGATTTTTTTCTTTTTGGTATAATATTGTTTTTTAATGTCAGGATAGGGGGATGACAGTCGTTATTGTTGTCAGTATTTAACCCAAGGTCAGCTCTGAATGAGCTCACCTGTCATCAAAGACATTCTTGTTATGACCATCCTATTTTATTTTCACATAGTTTATCAACACAACATTATCCAGTGTGTCCTTTCTTTAATAATCTGGTTGGGTGTTATTTGATGGAGATTTAGTAGCTAAATTTAGCAGGTCAACAGATCACATTTGAGGTGTCTTTCTTGGCTGAGGTGATGCAGGCAAAGTGAAATTGGACATAGTTGGACATCATAAATCCTTCAAGATTTATTAGAAATAATTAAGGAACCCAGCACGGAGATCAGTGATTTAAAGAAGGCAATTGCTATGTGCATATCTTCATGTATCTACCTGTGTAGGACAAGAAGGTTAACAAATTAAAGGACAGGGCTTATTGTAACAATGATCAATGAACGGTGATTAATAAACATATGTAGCCATTCATTAATCTAAGCTAGTTAGAAATGTCTTGGTAACCTATGAGTGATTTTCTTTTATTGCATGAGTTACCCATGAGAGAAGTGAACATAATCTATGTAGATGAACACACACATGCATGCATGCAAATGCAACATTGTACTGCATTATGGCGTAAAACATGATGGCCAAAAGAAACTAAAACATTAAAACAATAGACATACATAGAGAGAGAGAGAGAGAGAGAGAGAGAGAGATAGTGTGTGTGTGTGTGTGTGTGTGTGTACACACTATGTGTGCATGGTATTAAGGGAAATTCTGGTTGGGTTATCACAGTAATGAAAAAGAACTTGATGCTACAAACAGGTTATATAATTGAATGATATATATATATATAAGTATAGGCACTCGCATGGTTCAGTAATAAGAAGTTTGCTCCCAACAATATGGTTGTAGGTTCAGTCCCACTGCATGACACTTTGGACCACTGATTTTTACTGTGGGCCCCATGCTGACCAAAGCCTTGAGTGAATTTGGTAGATGTAAACTGAAAGAAGCCCATTATGTGTGTGTGTGTGTGTGTGTGTGTATGTGTGGTGTGTGTGTGTGTGTGTGTGTTGTGTGTGTGTGTAGTGTGTATGTGTGGTGTGTGTGTGTGTGGTGTGTGTGTGCATGTCTGTGTTTGTCCCATACCACTACCACTATCACTCCACAACTAGTGTTGGTTTGTTTACTCCCCCCTCATAACATAGCGATTTGGCAAAAGATATCAACAACATGGAAGTTTGGCTGCTATGTCTAGCAGGTCAGGCAACTACATACCATACCTTTAGTAGAAAATGTCAAGAATTATAGTGATGAGGACAACAAATACATTGATAGTGAGGTAGCTGATGCAATCATTTTATGATGATGAGAAAATATTAGGTAGAAACAGGTCAAGGGTTGCATCTCTTGTTGTATAATAAAGTGTTATTACCTCTCTTCCAACAGTTTCTCCATACAAGGAAAAGAAAGTGTAGTTGACAAAAAACAATTCAAATATATATAATACTATCAGTATTTAAAATTTATTAATAAGGGTAGAAATTGATATTAATCAATTAAAACCAGTGGTCTAGCATATTAAAAAAATCCAAACATTAAAATTATATTACGTACAAAAATAAGAGGAATGACCAGCAAAAGTGGACTCCTATATGTTAGAAATAGATGCCGAATCATCTAACCACGAAGAAATATATTCTCAGTAAAAAATTAGCGACACAACAGACTGTAAAAGGGTAAGACAAATGAAAAATACTAAAAAAAAAAAACGATTAACCTACGTACCATGGTTTCATCTGTTAAAATTTACGGAAGTAAATATCTGCAGGATCATTAGCGTAGTCTGTTGATTTAAAAATATAATTTCCAGAACTAGACATAAGACGTCCACCCGAAATGGAGCACGTGTAGAGTTCTACATATTACATTCAGTGTATCCCTTCAAATGTCTTCAATCGGGCGCGCTAAGGCCGGAAATAACTCTGCACTTGATAAATTTTTGCAGCTAATTTACCGGTTTGAGAATATCATTATTTAAAATTTATTAATAAGATTAAAATTATAATTTTAATCTTTGAATTTTTTTAATATGCTAGATCACTGATTTTAATTGATTAATATCAATTTCTACCCTTAATAAATTTTAAATAATGATATTCTCAAACCGGTAAATTAGCTGCAAAAATTTATCAAGTGCAGAGTTATTTCCGGTCTTAGCGCGCCAGATTGAAGACATTTGAAGGGATACACTGAATGTAATTTGTAGAACTCTACACGTGCTCCATTTCGGGTGGACGTCTTATGTCTATTTCTGGAAATTATATTTTTAAATCGACAGACTACGTTGATGATCCTGCAGATATTTACTTACGTAAATTTTAACAGATGAAACCATGGTACGTAGGTTAATCGTTTTTTTTTTTTATAGTATTTTTTCATTTGTCTTGCCCTTTTACAGTCTGTTGTGTCACTAATTTTTTACTGAGAACATATTTCTTCGTGGTTAGATGATTCGGCATCTATCTCTTTTGCTGGTCATTCCTCTTATTTTTGTATATAATACTATCAGTATTTATTTAAATACATCACAATATAAAATGTTAATACCTAACTTCTTACGTTTCAATATATATTTTTCTAAGCTAGATAGGCCAGGTAGACATCAGAAGTATCTAATTTTTAATACTCAATTTTCTTTTTTTGTAACTACACTCAATTTAGTACTGTTACATATCCCAGTGAAATTGTTTTTCATGTTATTCTCTTACAATATCTATACAAATTAAAATGCAGAAAAAGAAAAAAAAGTTAAGATAATCTTTTGCTGCCATGCACTATCTTTTCTGTCTTTTTTTTCTTTCTCTCTCTCTCTCTGAAACACATACACAAAGAGTAAACCAACCTTCTGTAAAAAGAAAGAGTTTCTTTGAAGTCAATAGAAATAGAAGTTCTTAAAACATTTTCCAGCTAATACAAACTCCAGCTACAATGCAACCATCGTTGCTATTCAATGCATTATGTTGACTAGATAACTGAACTTATCTATTAATTCAAGTGAGATATCACACACAACATTCCATACTGTCTGAGCATTGGCTACAGGCATTTCATAACATAAGACATTTTTAACTGATAGAAGAAAATAATCAGAATGAAACAACTTAGAATCACCAGGAGTTTAGATTCAGGAACAGGACGGCTAAATTTTAATTACTTAGATTCACAATGCTTGAATGAATAAAGTATAAATTGGATGAAAAGTCAAAAATTTGTAAATAATCACTGGGCACATGTACCAAGAATAAGGTACAAAACATTAAGGGACTCACTTATACCAGAAATATAGGTAGTGGGGGTGGGTGCGCTGAAAGTGTAGCTGCTAGAATAAGAATAGCCTGGGCAAAGTTTAGAGAGCTCTTACCCCTGCTGGCGACAAAGGGACTCTCACTCAGAGTAAAAGGCAGACTGTATGACGCATGCGTACGAACAACCATGCTACATGGCAGTGAAACATGGGCTGTAACTGCTGAGGACATACGTAAGCTCGCAAGGAATGAAGCCAGTATGCTCCGTTGGATGTGTAATGTCAATGTGAATACCCGTCAGAGTGTAAGTATCTTGAGAGAAAAGCTGAACATTAGAAGCATCAGTTGTGGCGTGCAAGAGAGACGATTGCGCTGGTATGGACATGTGGTGAGAATGGAGGAGGATAGCTGCGTGAAAAAGTGCCACACCCTAACAGTTGAGGGAACCCGTGGAAGAGGTAGGCCCAGGAAGACCTGGGCTGAGGTGGTGAGGCAAGACCTTCGTACATTGGGCCTCACCGAGGCGATGACTACGGACCGAGACCTTTGGAAATGGGCTGTGCGTGAGAAGACCCGGCAAGCCAAGTAAGATCGTTGCCAGTGCCCCTGGACTGGTTCTTGTGCGGGTGGCACATGAGATGCACCATTTTGAGCGTGGCCGTTGCCAGTACCGCCTGACTGGCTCCTGTAGGATTTTCGAGCGAGATCGTTGCCAGTGCCCCTGGACTGGCTTGTGCGGGTGGCACATAAAAGACACCATTTCGAGCGTGGCCGTTTTCGTGCGGGTGACACGTAAAAGCACCCACTACACTCTCTGAGTGGTTGGCGTTAGGAAGGGCATCCAGCTGTAGAAACTCTGCCAAATCAGACTGGAGCCTGGTGTTGCCATCCGGTTTCACCAGTCCTCAGTCAAATCGTCCAACCCATGCTAGCATGGAAAGCGGACGTTAAACGATGATGATGATGATGATGATAGGTAAGGACATTATATGTGTGAGAGAGAGAGAGATGCACAGACAAAGAAATAGAACAACTTTGGTAGAGTGTCAAACAAGCTACAAACTGATTAGTAGTTTAGTATCTTTTATCTTTTACTTGTTTCAGTCATTAGAATGTAGCCAAGCTGGGGCACCACCTTGAAGAATTTTAGTCAACCGAATTAATCGTAAAACTTTTTTTTTAAGCCAGATATTTATTTATCAGTCTCTGTTCCTGATCTGTTAAGTTGCAAGAATGTAAACGAGGCATGTGCCATCAGTAATTGCTCAGGGTAGGCAGTTGGTGACCTTCATGTAGTAAAACACAGAAAAAATAAGCAAAACACAGACGTGCAACTGAGTTGAAGGCAGATTCACTTCTGCCTTTATAGCCCATAAAGAAAACAGTGTTGTAGGAGTGTATGCAGCACATGTACTACAGCAGTACTATGTGTAGTTTAGATACTGAGATTGAAGAGTAGGGACAAATTATGCCTACCTAATCTACAAAAATAGAATATTTTGCATTTTATGCATAGTAATCAGACTAACCTTCATAATTTTATTGAATTAGGTGCATATTTCACCATAAAAGGAAAATGTTGTTATCGATCTATTTTATTCAAGGTAGGCAGTGCTTACCTTGTCTACTTAAGTAGTATGTCCCTGATGTAAACACAGCAACACTGATTGTTAAGCAGCGGAAAGGGGACAAAGACACATGCATGTGCGCACACACACATGTATGCATATACAATATGCTTCTGTCACTTTCTGTCTACCAAACCCACTCAGAAAGTTTTGGTCAGCCCTGGGCTATAGTAGAAGACACTTGACCAAGGTGCCATGCAGTGGCATTGAACTCTGATTCATATGGTTGGGAAGCAAACTTCTTGCCACACAGCCACATCTGTTGGGATACAGTTCTGAGAACAAATTTTTCAAGTGAAAAAAATACATTGGAGCAATTTCACATTGGCTTCTAAGTCTATAGCCTGGCTCTTTGTTACAATGAGTTTTCTAATTGATACGATCAACTGAAGAGCCTTCTCATGAAATTATCATGTCAGTGGCTGAGCACTCCAGACACGCTTACCCATAATCTCCGGGAGATTCAACCTGAGTCAGAGTGTGACAAGGCTGACCCTTTGAATTACATGTCCAACTCAGTTTTGACAACTGAGTGGACAGGAGCAACAAGAAATAAAGTGTTTTACTTAAGGATAGAATACACCACCAGGAATTGAACTTATGACCTTATAGTTGTTGACCAAATACCCTAGCCACTAGGCCACATGCTTTCACACTCTATACTGCAAACCAATGAAACAATGAACAGTTTTCTTATACTGCAGCTTACATCAATGACTTATATACCCTACATTAGATTAACTTCTTAGCACTAGTTGAATTTAGCCATTTAAAATAAAATGTCTTCTTCATTAGTTCAACATAACAGTGATAGGATGGAAAATACTTAAAAATCAAGAATAGCCATTAGGAATTTCTTAGCAAGTAACCTGCAATAGATTAGTATCTTATCCAGGAGAAATATTGGTCTCTAAAAGAGTAGAATATTTATTTCAGAGCTTTACTTTGTACCTTTTGTTCATTTAGTTTAGAAAGATTCTATGAAACACTGTAGTGATAATAGATTAGCTGTCGATTATTTCTCAATACTTTGTTACAAATTTAATGTCTCACCCCCACCCCCACACATACACATGTGCATGCAGCATATATCCAGATAAGTACATTACATTGTGCTCTTTCTAATGCAAGACAGATTAGCTGCCTCAATAGATTTTACTGAAAGTAGGCACTTGTTCAGAGTTGGGAAGCCAACTTTTAAGAAAATCATCCATTTGTAAAACAACTGGATCAAATAATTCATTAAAATTTCGAAATTTACGAAGCATTGCAACTCATGCCAAACCAAAACTGAACAACAGAAATATTTACCAATGTTGTGATTGCAGATATTTAACCATTGAAATAATAAGAGTATGTAAACAAACAAATCATCTACAATGAGTTCGTTAATGATATAGTAAAATGACTTCAATGATTTTCTTTAATGATTTTCATCATCATCATCACCATCATCGTTTAACGTCCGGTTTCCATGCTAGCATGGGTTGGACGATTTGACTGACGACTGGTGAACCAGGTGGCTACACCATGCTCCAATCTGATTTGGCAGAGTTTCTACAGCTGGATGCCCTTCCTAACGCCAACCACTCCGAGAGTGTAGTGGGTGCTTTTAAGTGCCACCGGCACAAAGGCCAGTCAGGCAGTACTGGCAACGGCCACGCTTGAAATGGTGTATTTTACGTGCCACCTGCACAGGAGCCAGACGAGCGGCACTGGCAACGATCTTGCTCGAATGTCTTTTCATGTGCCACCGGCACAAGTGCCAGGAAGTCGACAATCATCATATATAGTATAGGCTGTTAAATTTTTTAAATTTCCCTTGGGAGTGGAAGTGCCATGAGAGTAGGGAGAAAAGTGCCATGAGAGTAAGAAGAAAAGTGCCACATCTTTTTTAAAAATATGTAGTTAGTTTTATGTATCTTGGATCAAGAAGGACAAAGTAAGATTCAGTACCACCAGATTAAAATAAAGACATTCCATCAATTTTTTTTAGCCTTTTCTTTTTGTTCTTCCTTATGAGATACAGCAACAGAAGGAATACAAACCCATAGCCTGAAAGCATATAAAACATTGCTTACAGCACAGGACCAAAAGGTCAGAGCTGGTTGAATAATATCAGTATTTCTTGAGAGTTAGTAAAAGCAAAATCTGAATAGTCTATAATTGCTCATAGAAAACTGTAAGTTGCTTGGCTTAGTACACCAAACAACAAGGCTGAACTATAAATCAACATAAAAACTATTTTAAGAATAAAAAGCTGAGGCATTGTTCTGTTGCCATGAAATGTTTTTCTTAAATTTTACTAAGCAGAGTTTCAATTATTGTAATTCATTTACATTTTGTTGTTCCAGTGTTCAGCTGTTGTTGCTACAAATGTGCAAAAAGCTTGAGTTTTCAATCATCATTTAATACTGAAGTTTTCTTTAGTAAATTATGTAAGGAAATATTAACAATTAATTATGTTGCTCTATGACTGAGAATTGGAAATGGGGCTTTGTAATCACCTTAATGAGTTCTTTTCATCTCTCAAGTCTGTCTAGCCAGGTGACAGCTAGTTTTATGCTCTACTAAGCTGATAAATCGGTGATTTTCTCTCTTTGTAGCAAGTTCATCTTGCATAAACAACCTGGTTATTCTTTACTACCATACAATTATGCACCAAGGTTGATGGGATTTGTAAAAGCTATTCTAGTTTTTTAAGCCTCAAATCACCAGCTTATTTTTACTAGTTTCACCCCTTTAAGTCATGCCACATGCTTTATACTATTCATTTCAATATGTAACTTTTCTTAATCGAAATCCTGTAAGTATAAGTTCTGCTCATTATCAGCCCAAAGTTAAAAGAACAACTAATAGCATACTAGAATTCTTTAACCTTACACAAAAATAATTTTGTTCCTGTGACAAAAGATTTATTGAGCATCTCTGGTATGATTATTTAGCTGTTGGTCAACTCTGATAGAGCAGGCAGATCTAAATATATAACCAAAGGCCATTTCACTCATGACCATTTAATATTTTCCTCTAGAATGCTGAACCCTGGGTAATATACATTGAATCATTTCTTTTATAAAACAGTACCAAGAAGTTTGAGGGAGATTTTGCCCTATTGGCTAGCAAGTAGGTCAAGTGATTTATAGAGGCTTCCTCACTGACTCAATAACATTTCTCTATTTTACTAACACCCACATAATGTCTGTCTTATAAACAAATAATGTCTGTTCTATTCATAAAAGTAAAAATTGATCCAAACGTGAACTGAACTCAAAACCTATATGAACCACTTAACTATCTGATAGTACAAAATATCTGGTCTGCGATGTTACATAGATTTAGACATTTCACAAAAGCTGAGAAATCAAACAAGTCCCAAACAATTGAAACAATTTCATTTTCTTTTCGATTTTGTGCATTTGTTGGAGTGCTGTTGATTTATTGATTGCTCATACTAACTCATTTGGACAGACTATTAAGAGACTACACACACACTAACACACACACATGCACTCGTGTATCTATGTGTTTGAAGTGTTTATATACATTCCATACTGAAAAGCAATCATCATCTTTGCCTGGACATTATCTATATTCAGTTATGTTGTGAATAAAGAGTCATTCTTTTACCTTCGATTCAGAAAGGATTCAATTAAGAAAACACTCAGCATAAGCAAACACAAAATCCACTTCAGAACCTTGGAAAGAAATTATTAATGAACCTGCATCTATCGGTTCAATGCAGGTAGCTTAGATTTCAGAATATTAAAGTAGATAGTATAAATTGTACTTGCCAGGC
>NC_142940.1:49719456-49729456 GCF_046866305.1 Octopus bimaculoides | reverse complement strand
GATTGAAGCATATGTCAAAATTCCTTTTCTTTCATATGTAGTGGAAGCCTCTTAATTCACTTTAACTCTCTGACAACAGGATTTATAGTTGAAACAGTTATGTGAAAATGAAGACAGAACATGTGCTGCCAGCAGCTGTGGAGCTGAAAGATTAAAAAGGACCTCTAAAAAGAGAAATCACATACAGTCAAAATCTTATATAACTTAAATAGACTCAAAGGGATAAGAAGCAAGAAGGAAAAAAAAATTATGTAACCTGAAATATGAAAAGGAATGATATAAAACCCAAGAAGTGCACACAAAGGCATACAAATATTTGTAATACATGCATACATACATACACTGACATATGCAGACACATTGACCATACAACATACACACCCACAATAATTGATTAGTCAGTAGACTCTGTCATCACCTAAGTGATATTAGATTACAACTCTATACATTATTGGCATCAGAATATTATTAGAAGAAGCCTGTATTTGAAAACTAATGTTGGGGAAGGGATTAGGAGCTGAAAAGTGTCCCCAAAAGGATGATAAGGATGTCAACATAATTTAATAAAGTATGGTGCAGAGCAGAGGAAACAGGTTCGATGCCAGCTGGAAGTGAAGATCTCACTTTACTCCAACTGTCAGCTAGCTGTTAGTGATGTGGTGTCCAATGTCATAAAACAACAAATGACCTTAATGAAATTATTAAGAAGCTAAGAAGCAAACAACCAATATAATAATACCAATAACAACGACAGCAATAATAATGAAGAGGAGGGGGAGGAGGAAAATGACAATTTGCACTAAGGACAATAGAAAATATATTACCAAGATAAAGTTCCTAGTTTGATGTATTTCATGTTCGGCTCAAATAGAATAATGTTACTTAAATTGGGTTGGTTCAGATATAAAGAGCTACTATACTTGATGTAACCTCTACTCTCTACTATTCAGAAGACATTCTATTATCACTGTTTTCAAAACAGAACTTACGCACTCCCATAAAGGAGTCAGAATAACAATTTTATACCAAAACGGTTCCTCTGAAAGAACAAAGAAGCTCTAGCAAAATATAAGAGCGAGAGAGAGAGAGAGAGTGAAGGGGAGAGGTAGATAAAAAGTAAGTTGTGCAGCTGAGCATATATGTACCAATACCAAAGTATACAGAGTTGCAATGGGTTATTAAGCACATGTTGTAATGTACTTAAAGGAAAGCAAACCAGAACAACAGATAAGTATATACACACCACGCGCATGCGTGTGTGTGTGTGTGTGTGTGTGTGTGTGTGTGTGTGTGTGTGTGTGTGTATACTACTACTACTACTACTACTACAACTCCACACTATTTTGGTTGACACAGAGCTAAAGGGATAAAAATGAAATCTGAAAAGGCAAGAGTGCTGACCCAACTAACATACAAATATTTGACTGCATATGCATGTGTGTGTGGGTACATGTATGTGTATGTATATATAATTATGTACATAATTATGGTGTATAGCTATGAGGTTAGCAGGGGTTATTTACTGTATGTAAGGTAGAAGACTGATACAGAACTCAGGAGAATCACTTGACATTTGAAAAGAACTGCAGTAAGATTTCCCCTAACTTTTATGATTCATGGTGAGTTAGGAATGTGTGTGAGAGAGTTCACCCAACCCCATGCATACTTACACACAAACATCATGTGTATGTGTGTGTGTAGAAGAGGGCATATTACTGTGTATCTG
The DNA here is from genome assembly GCF_046866305.1 of Octopus bimaculoides. Lineage (NCBI taxonomy): Eukaryota > Metazoa > Mollusca > Cephalopoda > Octopoda > Octopodidae > Octopus > Octopus bimaculoides. Next base: position 49,727,730 of record NC_142940.1, on the reverse strand, counting down.
TGTGTGTGTGTGTGCATATGTGCATTGGAATTAGTGTACATACATGGACGACTACATAACTGAATATCATAAAGCTGTTTGTCCGAGGTTATACAACCACCACCACCACAACTACTACTACTACTACTACTACTACTACTACTAATAATAATAATAATCCTTTTTACTAAAGGCACAAGGCCTGAAATTTTTGGGGGAAGGTACTAGTCTATTACATTGATCCCAGTGCATAACTGGTACTTATTTTTTATCAACCCTGAAAGGATGAAAGGAAAAGTCGACCTCAGCTGAATTTAAACTCAGAACATTGTGACAGATGAAATATCACTAAGTATTTTGTCTGGCATGCTAATGATTCTACCAGCTCACCACCTTGACAATAATAATAATAATAATAATGGTTTCAAATTTTGCCACAAGGGCAGTAATTTTAGGGGAGGGGATTAGTCGATTATATCAACCCCAGTGTTTAACTGGGGTTGACCCCGAAAGGATGAAAGGTAAAGCTGACCGCGGCAGAATTTAAACTCAATAATAATAATAACAATGATAATAATAATAGTCCTGAAGTTTTGCGGGAGAGGACTAGTCAATTACCTCCACCCCAGAATTTCACTGGTACTTAATTTATCGGCCCCCAAAAGGATGAAAGGCAAAGTTGACCCTGGCAGAATTTGAACTCAGAACGTAGTGGCAGACAAAATACTGCTAAGCATTTCGCCCAACGTGCTAACCATTCTGCCAGCTCGCCACTTTACTTCTACTACTACTAATTATTTTTTCTACTATGGGCACAAGGCCTGAAATTTTGTGGGAGGGGACTAGTTGATTGCATCAACACCAGTATTTAACTGGTACTTAATTCATCGAAACCTCCCCCACCCCCAAAAGGATGAAAAGCAAAGTCAACCTCTCAAGGATTTGAACTCAAAACATAAAGACGGATGAAATGCTGCTGAGCATTTTGTCTGGCAAGCTAACATTTCTGCCAGCCTGATACCTTAATAATAATAATAATAATAGTAAAAATGATCATGGCGATGATGATGATAACAATTTTTCATGTAGAGGGCTAGAAGTTTTAGAGGGAACAGCCAATAATATTAACCTAGTTTTGACTGTTTCTTATCTTAACTACAGAAGAATGAAAGTCAAAGTTAATTTTAGTGGGATTTGATCTCACTAAGTAAAAGGACATGAAGACCACACTGTTGAACAGGCTAATTATCACAGTACTCTATCATCCTTAATAATAATAATAATAATAATAGTAATAATAATAATAGTAATAATAATAATACTTGCTACAAAAGGCACAAGACCTGTGATTTCTTTATTGACCACAAAGAGTTTACATTAAAAAAAACATTATGGACAGTACAGGTCAAACAAAGAATGTGTGCGCGTATATGTGGGAGTGTGTGTTTGTTTCAAGTTTTGGCACAAGGCCCGCAATTTTGAAAGCAAGGATGCAAACCAATTGCATCGATCCTAGTAATTGATTGACATTCTATTTTCTCCACCCCCAAAAAATGAAAGGTAAAGTTGACTTCAGTTGATTTGAGCTCAGAATGTAAAGAATCAGAAGACACGCTGCTAAGCATTTTACCGATAATCCAACAACTCTACCAACCCAATTCTTTTTTGATGATGATGATGATCATCATCATCGTCGGTTAACGTCCGCTTTCCATGCTAGCATGGGTTGGACGATTTGACTGAGAACTGGCAAGCCAGAAGGCTGCACCAGGCTCCAATCTGATCTGGCAGAGTTTCTACAGCTGGATGCCGTTCCTAACGCTAACCACTCCGAGAGTGTAGTGGGTGCTTTTATGTGCCACCGGCACGAGGGCCAGTCACTCGGTACTGGCAATGGCCACGATGATAATAATAATAATAATAATAATAATAATGGTTTCAAATTTTGGCACAAAGCCAGCAGTTTTAGGGGAGGGAGTAGTCAATTACATCAACCCACTAACTGACTGGTATTTTATTTCATCAACCCCGAAAGGATGAAAGGCAAAGTTGACTTTGACAAAACTTGAGCTCAAAACGTAAGGAGTTGAAAGAAATGCCACTAAGTGCTTTTGTCCTATGTTTTAATGAATACACCAGCTCACCACCTTAATAATAATAATAATAATAATAAATTATAAATTACATTAAACTAATACTGGAATAGATTAGGAATGAAATATATAGCATCAATTGCTAATAACTCCTTGAAATATTTTAAAAAACATTAACAAAAATGATTGATATGGTCATTTATAAAATATATTCCCAACCTGTTGATACCACTTCCTCTCTCAATACTCCTGGAAGGATATTAAAAAAGAAAATATTTTAAATTTATTTATTCAAGAGAGGGTAAACTGTCTGGAATAACTAAGAATCAAATAGTTATGAGAAATCAAATTACAAGTTGTACTTTGAAACTAATATTTCCATTTTGTGCTTTCCAATTTGGACTTACTTTAATATGCAGCCTTACAGCCTCACTACTTTAGGACAGAAAAAAAGAAAGAAAAATACTCCTAACAACATTTACAGTATCTAGCTTTGGCAAATCAAGACATTATATAGGAGTTTTATATATCACCTATGATTTAGCTGTGTCTAAATTCTTTCTCTCTCTCTCTCTCTTTCACACACTGTGACTAATATCAGTTATCAAGTTTTGAACCCGACTAACTTATCAGCTCTGCCAATGGATCTGAGTCCTACTTCTGATTCACACAGCATGAGACAGATGGCTGGTAGACAACAATCCACCCTATTAAGTATATTATTCAATCTCAGTGTTCTAAGACAATGACATTAAACATCATCACTATTAAGACAGTTCATTTTCCTTCAAATCAGTTGTCCCTACTACACAAATAATTTCTAACATAGACACAATCCCCTTAACATTTAGGTAGAAGAGTATTTGATTATGTTTATCTAGTATAAGACTGGTAATTATTTTTATCAACTCTAAGAGAATGAAAGACAAAAATTAACCTCAAGAGGATTTAAACACAAACAGCAGAGTGTTATACCTTAGAGGTGCAGATGTGACTATGTGGTTCAGAAGCTTGGTTCCCAACCACATGGTCTTGAGTTCAGTCCCACTGCATGATACTTTGAGCAAATGTTTTCAAGTATAAGCCCCAGGCTGACCAAAGCCTTGTGAGGGGATTTGGTAGAAGAAAACTGAAAGAAGGCCATATGTGTACGTTTGTGCAGACCCTTGTCTTGGTTGTAAACTTGTATTACAAAATATGTTCAATTCCAGTCTTCTCTGTAAAATATTTCTGGCCATATTACCTTATCTGGAAACAGGTGCAGGTTGGTGGCAGGAAAGGCATCTGGCTGTAGAGAATGTGTCTCAATAAACTTCATCTGACCTATTAAATGATGATGATGATGATGATGATAATTCATTGCTACTTCTGTCAATTTCCATCCTGATGCTCTACCAATTTTGTCATGTCACCATCCTAGCGCTCTACCAATTTTACCAATACACCACTCTGGTGCTCCACCAATTCTGCCAATGCACTACCTTCTTCTTAGTCAAAAATAACAGGTTCTGTCAAATAAAGTTTTCAATATTTAAAAGGAAAATCTTTTGGACAGAACCTATTGCAGCTGCTGATTAGTTCTTGATTTGAAGAACTTCCTGGGCAGCATTAAGTATTTAATTTCTTAGAATACCTGGTAGTGGTTTTACATTTGTTGTTAGGTGAAGATAGGAGAGGTGTTCTTATATCTGCAGTTAAAGCTAGAAGAAATCTAAAGAGAAACACTGAATCTTTTCATATAAGAGATTGACACAGATAACCTCTTGGTATTTATTAAGATCTCTATAGAAATGTCATCGGAAGTTGCTATTTATTTCTCATACTGTGTAACGGGATCTTATTCATGAACAAGGAGTCAGTTTACTGAAAAAGAGATAGGGAAGGGAGAGTGAGGAAGAGACAAAAACAGAGACAGGAGAGAGTGAGAGAGATAGAGAGATATAAAGACAGAGAGAGAGAGGGGGGGGAGAGAGAAACACAGAGAGAAATGAATGCACACCTGAGTGCATGTTTAACAAGTACAAACATATCTTTGTGAAACAAGCAACAAACAATGAAATCTTAAAGATCACATTAATATTTTAAAGAAAACTTGAACAAAGCATTATGAACATAACTTTCGCATGTTTTTTTTTTATATATCATTTTATTTCTATCTTATGGAATCAAATCTAATACCATAATTTGTGGAAATTATTTCTACAGTCTGCTGAAAAATTTACAAGAAATTCTAAGTTATTAAATGAAGTAATGGAGCTGAACATGTAAACAAAGTTGATATTAGTTAATAATTTTTAGACAGGAAGACTCCAGCCACATAGCAATATTCTTTAGGGATTGCTACATCAAAGAAGTGTCTTATGACATTACTAGCATGCAATTTATTGCTGATACTGGTAATACTGCTACTATTACTATAATTACAACAATATCTTTAGGTGTTTCTTTTGTCTTTTTTTTTTTTTTTTTAATTAGTTATAGTTTGTGAGAAGCATGAAACACATTTTTCAGAGACTTATAATACTCAAGGTAAAAAAGCTTAAATTACAGGCTTAAATAGTAGCTGCCATCTTTGAATAGTAGGCACCAGGCTGACTGGTAAACTTGAGGAGGCAAAAATGACATCATTAGACAAGAGGATGACAGTCAGGTATAATTTAAGGATTGAAAAAGAAATGTCTCAAGAAGTGGAAGTCAAAGATGGTATAAAATAGGTGAAAACAGACTTTTGAACACACACACACACACACACGCTTTGATTAATATAATTATCATTCAACTTCAGGTATAAGACAATTCAGTGCTACAGGTGAAAATGATCTTGTAAACTTTATGAACATACGTTAATGAACTAAGCTCAAAGCTCATCTTGCTGCTGTGCCTCAGATTGGTCTGAGCGAAAACATACAATCAAGGGCATTCTAGTCATGTCCATCCAATTCTTTTTTTCCCTTTAGGCTATATTATCAGGAATCAGATCCTGTGTCAGCCCTTTTTAAGATAGTAGAATGAGGGAAGTGAGATTTAGCTACTATTTTTAGCAGTGACCATATTTCTTTGCAAAATCTCAGATAGTATTCATCTGTGAATTTAAAAACTCTTAAGTAAAAAGAAACATTATTCAATAAGTTATGGAGTTAGTTAGCTTAGCTCTAAATTGTGAAGCTTTAAATATACAAAATATCCCTCTAGTTTGGTTACAAGTCTATAAGTAGCTTTTTCTAAAAATGTTGATCCTAAATTCAGATAAAAATAGAGAATCTTTTACCATAAACAAATAAGAAAAAAAAACCTGCACTTTAAAAATAGCAGACTACCAGGTTAAATAAGAAAACAAAGAATTTCGCAAACAAACATGGAGTTCAGATAAGTAAATTGCCTTTCTTGCGTAACTCCAGTATGATATACACAACACAATCAGGAAAGACAGGAGTTTATACAATAACTACTCAACTAGTGCAACTCTCTTAGTAAAAGAAGAATTGAAACCAACTGATAAAATTTAGCCTGCAAGAAAGATGAAAAGAAACTGTCCTACAAATTCATCTGATATATGGAAAAACAACCATTAAACCAATAATTATATTAGCTGATATTTTTTAACTTCCAATTACCATAAAACATTTTTGCAGATAAACAGACTTAAATCTAGTTAAATATTGGCAATAAATATTTTCATCTTGTTATCAAATAGCTACAGTGATATTGCAATTTAATTCTGAATATTGTGTTGTTGTTTATTATTATTATTTTTTTTCTGTGATAAAGGGGATAAGACTTTATCAACAAGCTTGCAATTGGGAAAATTTAATCAAGTTAGATGTACTACATCAGTAATCATTCCTAGCCAAGGTTGCCAATTACAGCTTTGCCTACAGAGTGTACAAAATTATATTGAAATGAAGTTACTGAAGATAAGATATATATATATATATATATATATATATATATATATATATATATATATATAAGTATATGTGTGTGTGTATGTGTGTATATATATATATATATATATATATATATATGTATAATTTATATGTCTACTTTTCCATGCTTGCATGAAATTCTGTTAAGGTGGAGCTTCTATTGCCAAATGCCCTTCATGTTGGCAACTCTCACTACTTTCTGAGTAAGGTAACAGAGAAGACTACTTGCATGATGGATACATTTGTTTACAACAATCACGCAATGTCAAAGAAAGAAGACAGTAACACCACCTCCCCTATATATATATATGGTGAGGGTTGTGTATATAATTGACAATGGGCTTCTTTCAGTTTCTGTCTACCAAATCCACAAGGCTTTGGTTGACCTGGGACTACAGCACAAGACACTTGCCCAAAGTGCCACAGAATGGGATTGAACCCAGAATCATGTGGTTGGCAAGAAGTAAACCTCTTACTACACAGACATACCTGCCTTTTATACATAAATACATATATGTGTAACTCCAGAATTTTCTGTATACAAAATAATATGGCATATAAAAAATAAAACAAATATAATAGTCGCATTCCAGCCACTTTCACTGCCTATGCTTTTGACCATGTAGTCAAATTCAATAGTTTGTCCCTCCCTCTCCAACACATTTCCCATTGAGTAACATTTTCATGTTTCTTTCTTCTCAGCATCAGTGATGGCACATGTACCAATGTCATTCTATGCACACTTTCCCCCAGTGGTATCTTGCTTTGCACAGACAGAATGCCTTGTAATCTGAAAGACCTTACACCGCTGATCTTGTTGAATAGCATTGACAAATCTCTTACTTTCTGCTTCTCTTCTTTCTAAGTATATTTGATGACTAGTTTCTCTCTTAACAACCTGCAATTGTTCTTTGATTTTCCGCACTTTCCCAGTCTTCACATGCTTACCATCTTTTGTAAGACATCCTACCTCACCACACCTCAGCTCCAACATCTTAATCATCTCTCCCGATTTACCTACTACTTTTCTTAGTGTCAACATTGATGGTGCTCTACAGTTTCTGTCTACTAAACTCCACTCACGTGATATTGATCAACATTAGGCTATAGTAGAAGATATTTACTCAAAGTGTCATGCAGGAGAAACGCATCTAGAAACAAAATGATTGCAATAGTCTTCATAACCAAATAGCTGTGCCTATGCATCACAAGTTGGCACAGCTGGTTTGCTGCCAACTATCAAACACTGATAATCACTTAAAATTAATTTGTTTATAATGTAAGAAGCAATCTAAAGCAATATCAACAGCCAAGTATTGTTCAAATATATAAAGAAATAACTAATCTCTTCTTGAAAGATTCATTATGTTTAGATAGCTGTAATTTGAAGGTAACACACTTATTCACAATCTCATCATAAGATCAATTCTTAAACTTTGAATATGTCATCAAGCTCGTCAGTCATTCTCAAGTTTAAAGTCCTAATTGAAAAACAAATAAATGATGCTTGTGTGGAAATTTAAAACAAATTGAAATATGTGAAATTGAAATATGTGAAAGTTTTATGATTATGTAAATGTAGAGTATATGGGAGTTGTTGCAAATAAAGTGAAATTGTCATAGATATTGTAAAGGAAAGTAAAAGAAAAGCTGCAATAAGCATCATTCACACACACGCCATTTACTACGTGTGTATTTTAGGTCACTTTGAGTGCTACAGGTAACAATAGGCAATAAAACTGAACCATCAACAACTCAACTGGCACCCACATCAGGTTAGACTGGTGACAGCATTTGTGAGGAAACCCAAAAGGAGAAAATCAACATCTTTAAAATTATCAAATAAACCTAGTATAGGATAATCAACTATCTAACTATAGTGTACAGGAATACAGGATACTTGAAATGGTGATTTGGTCTCCTGCCAAGCTTTACAAGAGTCAAGACTTATAAGTGTTAGAGTAAGTTTCCATTTGCCTTTAATACCATCGGTGGAAGAGTTTAAATTAGCAAGAGTTTACTGCTACATGATGTCCAGGAATTTGGTAGATTTTATTGTTCATGTGTGCTAGCCTGTGCTCTCAGCAGGAAAGAAATGGAATGTGACGGAGATCACTTTGGAATGGAAGAGGTGATAGGAGCAAATGGATAATTCATCTTCATCCACATCAAGTCCTTACCAGTCTTCTGTTTTGCAAACCTACATCTGACTCCTCTACTACCGGGTTCCCTTTCAACTCATTTTTGCACAATCATTCATACACAATATTACATAT